>NC_027750.1:2368114-2381429 GCF_000695525.1 Brassica oleracea var. oleracea | reverse complement strand
GGGGGGGGGGGGGAATGGGTGTGTCACACACCCTTTCGAACCCTAAAAAATCTCCAATTTAAATCGAATCTTCCCTCATTCTCTCTCTCTCTCTCATAATTCATCCCTCTTACTGCGCTGTAAGAGAAGATCTCTCTCTCTCTCTCCGACCTAGATTCCCTCTCAATTGTCTGAAAAATGGTTGGTGCTAAGACTAAACCTTCGAGTGTCTCTGGGAAGGATAAGGTTTTCCAATCGATCGTACAATTCAACTTCGATTCTTCTCGTTTCTGCTTTTTTGATGAGTAGAATTGATTCGAATTGCTGATTTTTTTTTGTAACAGGTCAGCAATGGTGGAGAGTTGGTGGGCTCAAAGGTTAAGGTTTGGTGGCCGATAGATCGCAAGTGAGTCACTCGATCTAACTTGATAAAGTTTGGTTTTTTAAGTAATTGTGATGTTTGAATCTTACAGATCTCTGTTTGGTTGTGTAGATTCTACAAAGGAGTGGTTGATTCGTTTAACTCCCGCACTAAGAAACATCGGGTAATAATAATTCAATTCAATTCACATCATGTCTTTGTTTCTGTAGATCTGGCTTGGATGTAGATTCAATTACATCTTTCATTAAATGAATTGTTGATATTGATTTGAGTTAGGTTGATTTCAGGATCCTTAATTATCCAATTTAGGGTGCATTCAATTAGTCAATTAATGTTTGTTACCTTACTTTGCTTTGCTAACGTTGTGTGATAATAGGTTTTTTATGATGATGGTGAGAAAGAGATCTTGGATATGAACAACGAGAGGTGGGAGTTAGTTGGAGAAGATGATGATGAGGAGGAGGCTAATGCTGATGAGGTAGAGAGTTGTTTTTATCATTTTTATTGTCGATTTGCTGTTGTGGATTATCTGTTAATGGTTCAATATCTCCCTACAGGACAAATCTGACGATGAGATTGCTGATGTTATCCCAGAACTGTAAGTAGAGAGACTCTTCTTGTTCTTGGTCAGGTCTTGATTCAGATCCTGTGTGTTGTGTTTGGTAGTATCGATAATCTCTAGAGGTTAATGAGTCTGTCTCATACAATGAGTGTTTTTTTCAGTGATCTTTGTTACATCTTGGGACAAACTCTTTGCAGGACTAACAGGAAGTCTGCTAGGACAAATGGCGTCATGGGGGATATTGGGGGGAAGATGGTAGCAGCGGCATCGCGTCTGAGGTCATGCAATAAGATTTCTGAAGCAACCAACGGGAAGAAGAAAAGGGCTTCTTCGTCTCCATCAGAGGCTGTCTCTGAAAAGGAGGCAAAACCTATGGCTTCCTCTAAGAAGAGCAAGAGGAAGAGGACTGATGATGAAGATGTGGGTGGTGATGAGCATGCATCTGACGATGAATCCAAGCCTCTGCAGATTTTGGTTGATAAGTTGAAGGGCAAGAAGAAGAAGAAGAAGCAGGAGAAGGAAGCTCCCAAAGAAGAAGTGGAAGAGGGTGAAACCAAGGAAGAAGTGGAAGAGGGTGAACCCAAGGAAGAAGGGAAAGAGGAAGATGGTGAAGAGGCTTAGACAAGAGTTTCGCAGTCTGTGTCTATGTGCAAGTACCGTTAGAAGAGTTTTTAATTTATACAGCTGAGTCTTATTTGGTTTAAAGTATAGGACTTTGTAGGGATTTTAGGCTATGTTGATTCGAAAAATGTGCAGCCATAGGGGTTGAGTAAAGCTAATCTGTTGAACTATGATTTGTGAAATGTTTACCATTTATTTACTCGCAGCCCCTCTTTGATATGAATCATGTTTTTCACTTGCAAAGCAGTTTTAATTTAAATGCTTCGCATATTTTTGTTAAAAAATGCTCAACATACTAAGAGCATTATTAACACCGGTCGTGATTTGACATTTTTTTACACTTTTCGGTTAAGAAAGAACTTTTATATTTCTTATTTAAGTATTTAAGAGACGATTCTTAACTTTTTTTAATTAAAATCTAAGAAAAGCTAAAAACCGTCTCTTACCCGAAACTAAAAACCCTAGTAATCATAGTCTAAGATGGCAAAAAAAAGAAGAAAATAACTCATATGTGTTCTTGTTATGACATAAACAAGATATAGTGCTAAAACAAGCCTATATTCACTGTGAACTCAAGTGAGACAGAAGAATAAACAATGTTAAATTTAAGTATCAAAATCTCATATTCTATTCAAATTTCTCATCTCATATTTTATAAAGCATATTTTGAATAATACTAGTACTTTATATATGAACTATTTACTTCTTTATTTTGTTAGGAGGAGCTCTATGACTTCATCTTTTATACTAAGCTAAACAGAACCGTGTATAGTAAAACCTCTATAAATTATATTCGATAAATTAATAATTTCTATAAATTAATAAATTTCACCGGTTTCAATTCGGGCCGGTTTAAAATTTGACACAAATCGATAAAATAATAAGATAACATTTAAAAAAAATCTATGTAAATATATGGTCCCATTAAAATTATAAATTAATAATTTATATGTATACATATTTTATATAATTAACAACTTATTATTATATTGTTTGTTTTATATTCACAATGAAGTCACTTTTATATTTTCTTAACACTTAATATATTTTTGATGACATTTAGTAATTTTATATCAAAAGCCACATTTAAATTCAATCATTTTAACTATCCTACTCCTTGGTTAAAATCCTTCGGTCATTTAACCATTTTCAGTTTTTGCGGTTGCCAGTGGAGAAACTAATCAGTCTCTAGATAGCTTCTTAACTTGCAAGTCTTTTTGGGTGGGCACAAATACTTGTTACTTGCCTTATACCCGTTACTTGATTCGTATTCGCCTCATTTTTTCAGGTACTCGTCGTTGCCAAGTCAAGTATCAAGTCGTTGAGTTTTGTTACTTGCAAATACAAGGCAAGTAATAAGTATCACAAAAAAAGTTACGGCTCGCCTTGATATTACTCATTACTTGTGTTTACGACTGAAAAATGATAACTAAACTATAAAAACCAAAGACCTGCATAGATATTTCTGTGTTGTAAGAAATAAGCAATACTTTCTTATTGAAATATATGTATTAAGTTCATTCTTTTTTTTTTTATATTAGGTGCAAATAATTTATTTAAAATAACTCTTGTGTTTTTTACCAAGTCGAGTAAATAAAACAAACTTTCATAATCTTCTCTCATAAAATATTATCTATCAAGTAATTATTAAAAACTTAAAAATATATCCAAGTAATTAATAAATACTTGTATGTAGCAAGTAATCGAACAATACAAGTAACATATATTTGGACAAGTACTTGTTTCCGACATGTCAAGTACAAATCCAAAAGTTCATTACTCGTTTAAGACAAACCAAATATCAAATATACGTAAAAAAACAAGTATCCGCCTTACACCCAACACTAAAGTCTCCTCCAAACCGGGACACGAAAAAATAAAATAAAATAAAGTCAGCATTAATCCAGATTTAAGCTGATGAAGAAAAGATGGTGCGACACGCGTGTGTCCTTCACTAATGACGCAATCTATTACAAGGACGTTAAACAGATAAGAGCATCCACAATGGTGGATTTGTGGGAGGAGTCTTTGGGATTAGTTTAATAATTTTTTTTTTTGAATAGTTAAGGACTCTAGTCAAAATAATGTGTCTAATGGTGATCTCCAATTAGGAGTCTTTAGGAATAAAAAATAATTTTTTTTTAAATTGAAATTTATTTTTTATTTATTGCATGATGGAAAAAAAGATTCAATAATTAAACTCAAAGATACAATAACTATTAATCTTTATCACCAAATTTGTTCCAAATATGCTCAATTAAATCTTTTTTTCAAATGATCATGTCTACGCCTATCCCGAAGATCTTTCTGATTCTGATTGACAAATATGTTATTGAGATTTGTAGGCCTGTCGGTTTCGGTTTCCACCTGTGAACTTCTGGTAACGTTTCCTTCTTCAAATTCCGATATGTCGATACGAGCATATCCGTTGCGTTCATTTTTGACTATCATATTGTGTAGTATGATACATGCTCGCATAATCTTCGCTATCTTTTCTTTGTCCCATGTAAGAGCCGGGTTTTTGACAATCGCAAATCGAGCTTGCAATACTCCAAAAGCCCGCTCCACATCTTTTCGGGCTGCTTCTTGAATTTTAGCAAATAAGTTTGCTTTAGGACCTTGAGGAAGTGTGATAGATTGGATAAATGTTGACCATTTTGGATATATACCGTCTGTGAGGTAGTAAGCGAACTTATACTCGTGTTCGTTGATCACGTACTCTAACCTTGGAGTTCGACCTTCTATAATGTCATCAAAAACAGGAGACCGATCAAGGACATTAATATCGTTTAAGGTACCTGGAGGACCAAAAAAGCGTGTCATATCCAAAGATCTTGTGAAGCTACAGCCTCTAAGACAATTGTCGGTTTTCTTGATCCACATGCGTACTGTCCTTTCCAAGAGGTTGGGCAATTTTTCCACTCCCAATGCATACAGTCAATGCTCCCAACCATCCCAGGAAACCCGCGTGTCTCTCCAATATCGAGTAGTCGCTGAAGATCCTCTGCCGTGGGTCTTCGTAGATACTCATCTCCAAATAACTGTATTATTCCGTCAGTGAAATGATGTAAACAGGAAAGTGCCGTGCTCTCACCAAGTCGGAGATATTCGTCTACCGCGTCAGCCGCAGAACCATAAACAAGCATACGAATTGCTGCCGTACATTTTTGTAGTGGAGAAAGACCAAGCCTCCTGGTAGCATCTCTTCTTTGTTGAAAGAATGGAACATTCTGTGAGAGGCCATAGACAATACGCATGAATAATTCCTTGTTCATACGGAAACATCGTCCAAAAAAATGTGCCTCATATGTCGGATTTTCGGTGAAGTAGTCATTCCATTAACGGCTGTGTCCTGCTTCATGGTTTCGTTCTATATAAGCACGTTTTCTTTGCTTATTGGTTTGGGCCTCGAGAATGTCGTTGAATGTATCTTCGCAGATATCGTCGAAAACTTCGTCTAATCTTTCTTCCAATTCATCGGATGAAGATGATGACATCCTGCTTGAGAAAACAATGTCTAAGTTTTTTTTTGTATAAGTTAATTTTTATGTATAATCTCAAATTATGTATAAGTTATTTTTATGTATAAGTTCGAAATTTTAATTCCAAATTTATGTTAACATAATCAATAGTCCTACGCTTAAAATTATGTGTGTATTCGTTTGGTTTCAATCGGAAGCAAGAGAAGTCTTAATATTGTGAAGTCTTAATATCCTTTTTACTATAACATTATAGCAAGTCTTAATATTCTACCAAGTGTTGAGTTCAAATCAAGAGAATATCCTTTTTACAATAACATTCTAGCAAGTCTTAATATTGATACAAAGAGAATCAAGAGAAGAACTTCTTACACGCAAATATTACAAAAGATCAGTCAGGTTTTGTGATCTTTAGAAGATCATGGTAGCAACATCTTACAACATCTCCGAGAAAACACAAGAACATAAGTCAAGTTTTGATGAAGAGGAAACAAAGAGAAGGTGATACATAGCTAAAGACCAAACGAGAACTACTTATACTACATAAACTGAAAGAGATGAACCCGTGACTTTCAGTACTCCTAATGCACCCGTGACTTTCCCTACTCCTAATGCACCCGTGACTTTCTCAAGCTTCAATGCACCTGTGACAACTTCAGCCTTAACCTGAAACAAGGAGAATCAAGAGAAGAGTTAGTTTAGTTTTAAAGAAATTAGTACTCAAAACAACAGTAATACCTTAAACCGATCAGATAAACATAAAATCAATTCAGACATTAGTTTGAGTTTCAGAGTTGTTTCCATCTCAGAGAGAGGCTCCTTTTTCGCTAATAAACGATCAAGGAGCTTTTGCCTAGACAGTTTTTCTTTGAGTTCTAAAACGCCTTGCAACTTTGACAACTCCTGTTCTCTGCCACTCTTCTTCTTCTTAAGAGCAGCTTTCGCAGCCTTCACTCCGAGAGGTATACCCTCTGGTTCTCCTACAGCCTCTTCTTCTCTATCAACATCCACCACTTTGCGCTTCTCCTTACCACTGTCCGTACCCTGAAACATGGAGCACCATTTCTGGTCATGCCTCAGCTCCCTCCAGCAGTGATCCAGGGTGAACTTGTACGCGTTATTATTGAAGAATAAGTCTAAGGCAGCTTTCATCACATCATCATCATTTTGACCACTTCTTTGCTCCCGAAGAGCCGCATCATAGCATCCAGCAAACTTCGATACTTGCTCGTTAATCCGAGCCCATCTCTGCTTGCAAGGAACCAGCTCTCTCTCTATTGTCCCAACCAGGAGAGGGCTTGCGTTGTAGTACTCTACAATCCGCTTCCAGAATGCTCCAGCTCTCTGCTCATTGCTCACGACCGGGTCTTTACTGGTGTTAAGCCATGCACCAATAAGGATTTTATCCTCTATGGGAGACCATTTCCTCCTCTCAGAAACTTGGGGAGTTGACTTCACAGCAGCGTGTGTATCAGGAACTTGGCTACCAGACATCACATAAGCCTCATCAGCACCTTGGCTACCGAACCAAAAAGGTTCGGGTGAATCAAGGTCAACTGGATGTTGACTCTGTAGTAGGTTAACATAGCTTGATGAGTTAGCCATGGTTGCTCTGTGCCACTCTACTAGCGACACAGAGGCTTAAGTAAGCCTTCTATGACTTAGAACTAACTAAGGCAATCAAATCAATGCAGTTGGGAAGCTGGAACATTAAGTATTCGACTAAGTTTAAGTACTAACTAAGAAGCAATAAAAGCCAATCAAATCAGAACAAATAGGAAGGTGGATAGCAAAATATTATCATTTAACACCAATTCATTAAATGATTTTAGCTTGCAAAATTCAAGCTAGGAAAATTCAAAATACTAAGTACATAGCCTACGAAAATATTGCAAATATCTTACCTTATTACAGAAACTCGCGAGGTACACGACTCTCCTTTGAACCATTTCCAAATATTCCTGAAAAATGAGATGAAACAATCATATTTCTAACAAAATGAGATTAAAGAATCACAAGGAACAGAAACTCACCACGCAGAATAAGTAACACCAACCCTATTAAAACTAAGCTACATACCATTAGCTTAACTCCTGCTTTCTTCTTTGAAAACTCGGATACTGTCTTCTCGAGGATAAGCAGCTTATGCTCACTCTCATTAACTTGACCCTTAAGCTGCCTAAGCTCCCTCTGAAATTCCCTCATCTCCTCCATGACCGCCACGTCCCACCATTTCCAAACGTGG
This sequence comes from Brassica oleracea var. oleracea, assembly GCF_000695525.1. Classification (NCBI taxonomy): domain Eukaryota; kingdom Viridiplantae; phylum Streptophyta; class Magnoliopsida; order Brassicales; family Brassicaceae; genus Brassica; species Brassica oleracea. The sequence continues at coordinate 2,374,161 of NC_027750.1, read as the reverse complement.
CAGTCTCCATCATCAGCATTGTGGCACGTAAAGTACCGTCTGTATGGGTCTTTAGGAGTGTAAGAGTATCCGAGAACAGGCTCCGCACCACAGTAGCATGTAGTCGGGATTCCATCATCAGCCTCTGGTTGAGGTTGGTACTCAATCGCCTCTGCATTTAAGTAGCTACTCTCAACTTCATCCGCGTACATCTGACCTTCTGCTTCAAGGAGGGAGGTTATGTCTACAGAGTTTGATGATGAAGATGGCTGGCTGTAACTGTAATCTTGTCTCATATTCGTTTACCTGAAAGAAATGATGTAAGAACATGGTTAAAAAACAATAATCATCATCAAACCAACGCAAGCAACGAGTAAGAACAGAGTTAAAGCACAAAAATCATCATCAACCAACGAAACCAACGACCAAGGATGCAAGTTATGGGGGGGGGGGGCAAAGGAGAATCCAAGTTTTTTTTTTAATAGCAAACGACAGAGTTTAATCTTTTGTATATATAGTGCAAAAGTAACGTACTTTTTTAGATTTCAGTATATCTATTTTAATAAAGAGATGTATTAAGGAAAAAATAACTTAGAAGAATGTTGTTGACTTGTTTCCATTATCTATAGTCTCTAACTCTCCATACATAGGCACTGATCACCTTCTTTTTTCCTTCTAAAGGATGGGATCTCTAGTTCAACCATCAAAATCATTAGATGTGAGATTGTGCAACTAAAACGTTGGGATTTGAAGTGTTTTTGATAAATTTTTCCAATAAACAACTAACTTTTAAATATAAATAAAATTTATTGCCATAAAATAAGCCATTTTTTTTACAACGCAACAAATTTTGAGAAAATGATCTTAAATTTTTTTATCACAAATATAATTCTTCAAAGGTCAAAATGACTAAAATATTTCATTTAAAAGATAAATATGCATTTATACCCCTAAGGGGGTGTTAGTGGGATATAGATTTATAGTGATTGTTGAAATTCTTAAATTCTTAAATTCTATTGTTATTGGTTGGTGAATTCTAAGATTCTTACTAAAATCTAGTGTTATTGGTTTGATGATTGTTTAATGACTTACAAAATCTCTTGTTATTCAAAAAAATTGGTTTTTAATGATACTAAGTGGGGGTTATTGGTTCTAATATTTTAATGGATTTGGAAATTCTAATAGATTTGGAAATTTTTGATAAATCCACTGATTTTTAAAATCAAATAAACGGATTTCATAAGAATTCATATATATTTAAAAATGAAGTATATAGATTATTATAAATCAACCAAATGGATTTACAAGAGATGAGACTGCGGCTTGTGAACATGGCCGGCTAATTACGGGGGGACAAACAGTGCGACCGCTCCGGGCCCAAGCATTTTTCCTTCCGTATATTTATAGTTAAGGGGTCGATTTTTTTTATAAATATATATATTTATACAAAAAATTAAAAAAATGTAATATATAAAATTGAAAAGGGTCCAAAAATATTTGATATGTATATAGTTTTATTTTCATCACAAAATATTACTGATTAAATTTTAAAAATATTTTAAACATTATATGAATATAAATCTTAAATGATACATTTTTTTTTGCATTATGGTCCATAAAAGTGTTAAGTCGGCTCTACTGGTGAAAATGCCATATGTCCTTAATATAGAGAACACTTTCTTGTAATCATATTTTGCTGTTGTGTGTGATCTCTTTTTATGGGGTTAATTTGTGTTTATTCCTTATTATGTAGTGCTTGAGGTGAGTGATTATGTGCTTGAAGTGCTTTTCACCTCTGGAAACACACATTTGAACGGAGACGACTTTGACAAAGTTAGTCAAATGACACAGTAACGATAAAGTCTTTAGTCATTATCTTTGAGCCTGTTGACATGTAATTTTACGTACAACTTTTATCCTGCTGTTCAGGATGTCAAGATGAAGTTGGATGAAAAAAAGTCAAATGTGTTCCGGCGAGGTTGTAGCTGTAGGTGGTAGGGTTTATGTCTTTGTGAACATGAAATATATTGTGATGCGTAGAGAATTGGAGAAAATAACAATATCACAAATCCAAACAAAATAACAAGGTTAACCTTTGTATTTCTTCCTTTGTATTTTGAGCATAAAAATACTTACAGATCCATGGAAATATAGTTTCAAATCAAATTCTTGAATAAATCATTGTCAGTGGATAACACTTGATTTCAAAATCTATTTAAAAAAAATATAACCAATAACACTAGATTTATATATAGATTTGAAAATCATAAAACCAATAACACTTGGTTTAGTATTGATTAATAAATCTATTAAAATATGCAAACTAATAACATTCTTTTAATAATATTTTATTAAAACAAACCTAAAGATTTGCGCTAAGGATTCTTTTAACGTATCCAGTTTTGGATGGTCTAAGACGGCAAAGAGACGGAACTGATAAAAGAAAGACACATCCAACGGCTCATAGCGCATCTTAAGTCAAATCAACAGACCAAAGACAAAAGACAAAAGACTTGGCCTTTTGATAGCGACACGTTTCTCTCTCCGACAAACCATAGCCAAGCGTTTTCCCCATCCGTACTTATTAATATCTTCCTCTCTGTTTTTCATTTTCTCTCCTGCTTCCATTTAATCTAAATTTCTTGAAAACGTTTTCAGATCTTATTCATTTTAGGGTTTTAAAAATATTCGCTGCTCTCTTGATAGAGAGAAAGAGCCAGCACACACATATGCATAATTTTGCATGAAGGAGAGAGTGAATATTTATAGTAAGATTAACCTTTCTTTCTCCATATACCAGTTTCAATTCTGAGCGCATCTCCATCACCTTTGTTTCTAGCTTCAGTTCTTCTAAAAAAAAAAATCTAGAGCTGTGAATTAGAGAAACCCTAGTTAGTGTCCGTACTTAGATATTTTACTTTCCTTTTATGGATCCGTAGATCGAGGTCTTTTTAGTTGTTATTATTCCCAAATCTGATCTCAAGTACCTTCGTTCTGTACTTGCGACTTCTCTCTTTTTATGTTTTTCCTTTCTTTTATCATCGGTTTTTGAGCTAGATTTTCCTGGCTATATATACACATATGTTGTTTCTCTTCAATTTATTACATGCTTATATGTTACATGTTGATGGGGGAAAAAGAAGTTGACAGAAGAGAGCGAGCACACAAAGGGGGGATTGTATAAAATTAAGTTTGTTGTATATGTTGCTTTTGCGTGCTCACTCTCTCTATGTCACAACTTCTCCTTCTTGGATCTTCACTGAATCTTAGTGATTATGTGTTCATATAATTATGTCTATCCATACCAAGTTATGTATATGCATTATATATGTTGTATCTCATTCTTTATTTTATAATCTTAAACTGATTGGCATTAGATTTAGCTTCAAAGCTTTGTACATTCTTCATATCACAGATTTTGTCTTATAATAAATTTAAACATATGACATAACGTATATGTGTGAATTAGCATGTATATATAATATTTGTTGGATTTCTCTAATGTCTTTTTTTTTTTTCTAGTTGGGTTAGGTTTGGTTGACCCATTATGCTTCTTAGACTCGTTGGAATATGATGTTTGTATTCTAAGTATCTATTGTCACTGGTATTGACATGAAGACATGAATAAAATTGACACAAGGTGGTTGAGATATGTGATGAGGTGGCTGAGATATGGAATGAAGGATGAGGTGGCTGAGTTATGGACATGAGACGGCTGAGTTATGACATGAGGTGGCTGAGTTAAGAAAGAAGAAGAAGCAGGAGAAGGAAGCTCCCAAAGAAGAAGTGGAAGAGGGTGAAACCAAGGAAGAAGTGGAAGAGGGTGAGGGTGAAGAGGCTTAGACAAGAGTTTCGCAGTCTGTGTCTAAGTGCAAGTACCGTTAGAAGAGTTTTTAATTTATACAGCTGAGTCTTATTTGGTTTAAAGTATAGGACTTTGTAGGGATTTTAGGCTATGTTGATTCGAAAAATGTGCAGCCATAGGGGTTGAGTAAAGCTAATCTGTTGAACTATGATTTGTGAAATGTTTACCATTTATTTACTCGCAGCCCCTCTTTGATATGAATCATGTTTTTCACTTGCAAAGCAGTTTTAATTTAAATGCTTCACATATTTTTGAAAAAAAAAATGTTTCGCATATTTTTGAATAAAAAATGCTCAACATACTAAGAGCATTATTAACCCTGGTTTCTTAGCCGAGGTTTTTAATTCATGATTTGACATTTTTTTTACATTTTTTGGCTAAGAAACAACTCTTATATCTCTTATTTAAAAGACGATTCTTAACCTTTTAAAATTAAAATCTAAGAAAAGCTAAAAACTGTTTCTTACCCGAAACTAAAAACCTTAATTAAGAGACTGTGGTTAATCATGGTCTAATAAGGCAAAAAAGAAGAAGAAAATAACTCATCTGTGTTCTTGTTATGACATAAACAAGATATAGTGCTAAAACAAGCATATATTCACTGTGAACTCAAGTGAGACAGAAGAATAAACAATGTTAAATTTAAGTATCAAAATCTCATATTCTATTCAAATTTCTCATCTCATATTTTATAAAGCATATTTTGAATAATACTAGTACTTTATATATGAACTATTTACTGTGAAATCAAAGTATTTACATTCTTTATTTTGTTAGGAGGAGCTCTATGACTTCATCTTTTATAGTAAGCTAAACAGAACCGTGTATAGTAAAACCTCTATAAATTATATTCTATAAATTAATAATCTTTATAAATTAATAAATTTTACCGGTTTCAATTCGGACCGGTTTAAAATTTGACACAAATCGATAAAATAATAAGAAAACATTTAAAAAAAAAATCTATGTAAATATATGGTCTCATTAAAATTATAAATTAATAATTTATATGTATACATATTTTATATAATTAACAACTTATTATTATATTGTTTGTTTTATATTCACAATGAAGTCACTTTTATATTTTCTTAACACTTAATATATTTTTGATGACATTTAGTAATTTTATATCAAAAGCCACATTTAAATTCAATCATTTTAACTAGCCTACTACTTGGTTAAAATCCTGCGGTCATTTAACCATTTCACTAGTAAAAAACATGGCCATACCTACGAATTTGCTACGCAAATTTCGTAGCAAAATTAAAAAAACCACGAATTTGCCACTATTTGCTACGATACGCTATTCGTAGCAAACAATATCAATTTCGTAGCAAATTTTGCTACGCTTTTGCTACGAATGTAAACGTGGCAACATAATAGCTACGATTTTGCTACGAATAATTCGTGGTTACAGAATACTTACGATTTTGCTACGAAAATTTCCGTTGGTGTTACAGAATAGCCACGATTTTGCCACGAAAAATTTGTGGCTACATGAAACCCTATACCCTAAATATGTGTTAACCCCATAAACTCTAAGAGTAAACCTTAAAATCTAATATTTTCATACTATACCCTTAAATTCTTAAAGTTTATTTCAAATTCAATATTTTTAAAAATCTAATTTTAAATTTTAAATCTAAACTCAATACTATATCCCAAAGCCTAAACTCTATGTATAATCCTTATATCCTAAATAGCTAATCTAAACATTAAATCTAATGTTTTTAAAGTTAGAACAAAAAAAATCATAAATTTTCATACTATAACCTCAAAACATTAAATTTAATATTTTTAAAAAATTAATTCCAAAACTTAAATTTATACCTCAAACACTATTTTCCAAACCATACACTATAACCCTAAACTTTATACCCAAATCATAAAATCCAAACACCAAAACTTAAACATAAACTAATAATCTAAAATTTTAAAACCTTATTCTCAAATTTACTCAAAACCTTAAACCTAACACTCCAGATTAACCTTATATCAAAAAATATTAACCTTGTATCATAACACAATACTAATTAAATAACTTTATAAATTATATTAAATCAAGTTGTGTTACCCTTAACCCAAACCTAACCCCAATTCTATTAGAACTTTTCAAGTTTAGATTTTCACTTTAGTCTTTTAAAATTTTAAACTCATGCAATAAATATATACCTCATTACCTATTTTCTTAACTCCAAAC
>NC_027750.1:2358348-2367783 GCF_000695525.1 Brassica oleracea var. oleracea | reverse complement strand
CTATCCCTACTCTACCTCCATTCACACCTGCCGTCGTTAGCATTAGTCGCCATTGTCGTAGAGACCAAGCCGATTTCATGACTCTGTGTTTCATCCTCTTTCTTCATTGTTTTTGAAGAAGCAAGGTGTTTCACTCCTCTTCTAATCTCTTTCTCTGCATCTCTTAAGCTATTTCTAATTGTTTTGTTTACAGATCTGAGAAGAAGCAGACACGTCGGAGGTGGTGGCGCGACGGAGGAAACGCGCTGGAGGTGGTATCGTGACGGAACAGACATGCCGGATCTGGTGGTGTGACGAATGAAACGCGACGGAGATGGTGGTGAAGCACGGAAGCTACGGCGGTGGAGGTGCTGAAGCTACGGCGGTGGAGGTGCTGAAGCCGACGGTGATATTCCTCTGTACCCGTATAGATGACGATGTATTTGTGTGTATATCTGTGTATTTTGTGTAATATATATAATAATAAAATTTTAAAAACAAAAATTAATTTTGTTTTTTTCTGAATTTTTTTTTTAATAATTTTTTTTGAAATATCCACGAATTTGCGATGTTCCGTTTCGTAGCAAGATTGGTATAGCTACAAAAAATTTCATGGTAAAATCGTGGCTTCTTTGCTACGATTTTGATACAGCCGAAATTTGCTACGATTGTATACCCACGTTTTTGTTTTCGTAGCATTCTGTGGCTTATCGGTCATATAGCTACGAAATTTGGTTCATAGCCACGAAAAAAAACGTGGCTATAGAGTTTTTATTTACTAGTGTTTTAACAAAGAAGTTTTTGCGGCCGCGAGCGGAGAAACTAATCAAACTCTAGGTACCTTCTTAACTTACAAATCTCCTGCTAACCGGGACACGAAAAAATAAAATAAAATAAAGTCAGCATTAATCCAGATTTAAGCTGATGAAGAAAAGATGGTGCGACACGCGTGTGTCCTTCACTAATGACGCAATCTATTACAAGGACATTAAACAGATAAGACGGCAAAGAGACGGAACTGATAAAATAAAGACACATCCAACGGCTCATAGCGCATCTTAAGTCAAATCAACGACCAAAGACAAAAGACTTTGGCCTTTTGATAGCGACACGTTTCTCTCTCCGACAAACCATAGCCAAGCGTTTTCCCCATCCGTACTTATTAATATCTTCCTCTCTGTTTTTCATTTTCTCTCCTGCTTCCATTTAATCTAAATTTCTTGAAAACGTTTTCAGATCTTATTCATTTTAGGGTTTTAAAAATATTCGCTGCTCTCTTGATAGAGAGAAAGAGCCAGCACACACATATGCATAATTTTGCATGAAGGAGAGAGTGAATATTTATAGTAAGATTAACCTTTCTTTCTCCATATACCAGTTTCAATTCTGAGCGCATCTCCATCACCTTTGTTTCTAGCTTCAGTTCTTCTAAAAAAAAAATCTAGAGCTGTGAATTAGAGAAACCCTAGTTAGTGTCCGTACTTAGATATTTTACTTTCCTTTTATGGATCCGTAGATCGAGGTCTTTTTAGTTGTTATTATTCCCAAATCTGATCTCAAGTACCTTCGTTCTGTACTTGCGACTTCTCTCTTTTTATGTTTTTCCTTTCTTTTATCATCGGTTTTTGAGCTAGATTTTCCTGGCTATATATACACATATGTTGTTTCTCTTCAATTTATTACATGCTTATATGTTACATGTTGATGGGGGAAAAAGAAGTTGACAGAAGAGAGCGAGCACACAAAGGGGGGATTGTATAAAATTAAGTTTGTTGTATATGTTGCTTTTGCGTGCTCACTCTCTCTATGTCATAACTTCTCCTTCTTGGATCTTCACTGAATCTTAGTGATTATGTGTTCATATAATTATGTCTATCCATACCAAGTTATGTATATGCATTATATATGTTGTATCTCATTCTTTATTTTATAATCTTAAACTGATTGGCATTAGATTTAGCTTCAAAGCTTTGTACATTCTTCATATCACAGATTTTGTCTTATAATAAATTTAAACATATGACATAACGTATATGTGTGAATTAGCATGTATATATAATATTTGTTGGATTTCTCTAATGTCTTTTTTTTTTTTCTAGTTGGGTTAGGTTTGGTTGACCCATTATGCTTCTTAGACTCGTTGGAATATGATGTTTGTATTCTAAGTATCTATTGTCACTGGTATTGACATGAAGACATGAATAAAATTGACACAAGGTGGTTGAGATATGTGATGAGGTGGCTGAGATATGGAATGAAGGATGAGGTGGCTGAGTTATGGACATGAGACGGCTGAGTTATGACATGAGGTGGCTGAGTTAAGACGCTAAGTTATGACATGAGGTGGCTGAGTCATTGAGACGAAAAGAGCTATCGGAGAGTGTTGACTTTGAGGTATGAACTCAGATTTGAAATCAAATCTGGTGGAGCCTTTAGAGCATCCTATTATCCAGCTTACCATCTCACTTATGTACTATGTTTCTATAACTATCACTGTTAAGGAAACATTATCTTCTCTCTCTCTAGCAAGTCCACTCTTATTCTTCATTATCTTTATGGTATTAGAGCATTAAGCTCATGATTACCTCAGTTACTTCCGCAAGCTTACTCTGTTACTTTCTTTTTCTTGTTTCTCTGTTTTTATTTCACAAATTTTTCTACAGATTTCTTTTATCCAGTGGATAATAAATCTGAGTTCTTTAGTGTTCTTGTTTTCTTCAAATTTCTTGGCTTTCCAGAGTTGATATCTCTCAAATCCATTCTTGAAATTTCAAACAATTCTTTGCGACAGCTTAAGAGATGGTTCATTACAGAGCAGTTCACATTCCAGTCACACTCAAGGGACCAGGAAACTATATTACCTGGTCTAGAATGACCAAGACAGCCCTTGGAGGAAGAGGCTTTTGGGAGCATGACACTTCAGGTTCAGCTCCAAAGCAAATCACCCAAGGAGAAGATGGCAAGGAGGTTGTAGTGGTAGATGAAGGCAAATGAGTTCAGGAAGATCTCATGGTGTTGTCTATCTTGCAAAGCTCTCTTGATGGTCCTCTTATGGACTTTTACTCACACTGCACAACCCCAAAACAGTTGTGGGATACTTTGCACAAGGTGTATGGCAACACTTCAAATCTCACCAGAATATTTGAAGTAAAGAGAGCCATCAACAACTTGCAGCAAGAAGAAAGATGAGATCAATGCAATGATTAAGAATGATAATTGGTATGAAACGGAACTCCCCAAAAGAAAGAAGGCAGTGACAAGTCGCCTGCTTTACATCATCAAATATTTGGCTAATGGAAAGCCAGAAAGGAAGAAGACAAGGCTAGTTGCAAGAGGATACACTCAGGTCTATGGAGAAGACTATCTAGACACCTTTGCACCAGTAGCAAAGCTCCACACCATAAGGATTCTTCTCTCAGCGGCAGTGAACTTGGAATGGGATCTATGGCAGAAGGATGTCAAGAATGCATTTCTTCAAGGAGAGCTGGAGGATGAGGTCTACATGAGACCACCACCTGGTATGGAAGACATGGTCAAGCCAGGAAATGTCCTAAGATTGAAGAAAGCAATCTATGGATTAAAACAGTCTCCAAGAGCTTGGTATCACAAGTTGAGTGCAACTCTCAATGGAAGAGGGTTTGTAAAATCAGAAGCTGACCATACTCTCTTCACTCTCACAAGCAAGCAAGGAATTGTGGTGATCCTGATCTATGTAGATGATATCATCACCTCTACTAAATCTTTTTTTAAGTCTACATTTGATATTAAAGATTTGGGTGAACTAAAATACTTTCTAGGAATTGAGATGTGTCGCTCTACCAAAGAAAGTACACACTTGATCTTTTAAATGAGGCAGAAAAGCTTGGAGCAAGAGTAGCTAAGACACCACTTGAAGAAGGCTACAAAGTCTTGCGTGAGAGAGAGTTTGAAGATACTCCAGTTGGCGACTTTAAACTCTATTGAAGGTTGGTTGGAAAGCTGATCTACCTCTCCATTGGAGAGTGGCTGAGTTATTGAGACGAAAAGAGTCGTTGGAGAGTGTTGACTTTAAGGTGTGAACTCAAATTTGAAATCAAATCTGGTGGAGCCTTTAGAGCATCCTATTATCCAGCTTGCTATCTCACTTCTCTATTATGTTTCTGTAAATATCATTGTATGTGAAGACAATAAAATTAAGGAAACATTATCCTTTTTTACTCCCTCTCTTAGTTTCGAAATTACTCTCTCTCTCTTGTTCTTGAACAAGTCCACTCTTATTCTTCATTATCTTTTAACTGGAATGTATACTACTTCGTTTTTGCAGACTCTAACTCACGGTTATACTGAATGGTTCATTCCCAACTATAAAAGGTTTGTCAAAGTTACGTAGATTACACTTTGAATATATGGAATATGATTGGGTTTTACTGAGGATTTAGTGGCGACAGTTAACCAAAGCTTGGACTTGATGAGCTCAGAATCAGAGAAGTTGTAGTTTATGTGTGTTGTTAGGTGAATATTTTTGATCTTAAGGTCTTTTATTTTTTTGTGCCAGAGTTGTAGTTTCTGTACTGGTTAGCTGTGTGCAATCAAATAAGTATAATCAGCCACAATTAGTTGAAGCGGTTGAATTTGATACGGCTGAGCGTGAGAGCTTATCTCCGACTATTGTGGTGAGGAAAATGATTATCGTCTTGCAAATGAAGTTTAGTAGGATTTATAGGAACTTTTATACGAATAGGATATTAGTCGAATAAGTGGATATAGTGTGATAGTGGGATGCACAGAACATTGGGTTTTGGAATTTGACTTGAAGGAGGTTTCATTTACATTGTGATACGCAACATAGGCTTACAAACACTAGCCAGCCATATATAAACCCTTTCCATTTTTCCATGCATTTTCTTTATCTCGTCAATTAGCTTCTCTGTTGGGATATTTTCTTACAACAAATGCGTCACTGATCTTTTTCTGAGAAAATTTGTCACTGATCTTCCTGCGTCAGCTTGTTGCATAATCCTTACGTACGTAGTAGTAACATATACAATGTCAAATTAGTCTTTCTACTGTAACTTTAAAACCTTTTGGAATATTTGATTCTTGGATCAATAGTATTTATTTGTATATGTTTACTATACCAGCTTCTTTAATTTGTTCATTAGTCAGTATACTAAAACTGTGTTTCTTCAATTTCACTTCAAGTGAAAATCATATTAGGTATGCTAACGAACCAAGACTAGGCTTCAAGCCTTCAACGCTGCGCAAAGATGGATGTACTTTCATGAAGAAACTCCATGAAAAGGGTTTATATTTTAATTTAATCTGTTTTGCTGATGTAACTAAACTACTACAAAAGAAGAATGGCTCTGATGTGTTTAGAACATATGATATATACCATTATACCAACACATGCATGCAGACCACCTTGATGGTCTTTTCTTGCTTGAGTTGGGTTGTTTCTTTGTTTCTATTTCCTATTGTAATAAGTTGCTTGCAACACTAAAAAAATTCAAAAATTGTATGAATTTTACATTTTACCAAAAAAATAAAACACATGCATGCAGATAATCTTGCCGTATAATATGTAGTCACTAGAACCTCTAAAAAATGGAACTGATAATATATAGGCCGAGGTTGGTGAAACTCAATTAAACTTATGCATTTCGTATTTAATTAACGCTAAATTAATCTTGTGCTATGTCATAATTACTTGATTTTTTTGGATAAAGCAGCTCTTTAATTAAATCGTAAAAAAACGGTTCAGATGTGTTTGAAGTAGCAAGCAGAGGAGCATCATAAACATGAAAAAAGAGTCGTAAGCATGAATTGGTAGATTCATCGTCAAGTCTATTTGGCACTTCCCTTGATGAAGCATCGATTTATATTCATCTACGTTTCTTTTAATTAAAAAAAAAAATCAGCTGGAGCTGAAAAAAACGAAGAGACAGAAGCTGGAACTACTGGAGTACTGTCTTTGAGCGACATAATATATAGATCAGAGGCCAACAGTGAAGTTCACATGATATGTCGAGATCCGAAAGAGAAGAATATTCTGATTGTGACGAGGAAATGGAGGTTGATATTCACACCTCCATGTCAGGTGATGGAGTACGAGATCAAGAATCGAATGGTATGCGTGGTGATAATGCTGTTAAGCTAGACGGGCTTCCAACCTAAAACCAATTGGTTATAAGTGGAGTGGTCCATCTATTTTATATATTACTAAAGATCCCTTCCAATATCCGATGTGAGACATTTATCCCTAATACGCCTCCTCGAGATAATGATTCTTTGAGCGTCAATCTCGGAATGTTCGGGCAAGGATCGATGGGCCGAATTTGGACTGGATCGATAATGGATCGGACTGGACTGTATGGATCGGACTCTGATACCATGTTAAGCTAGACGAGCTTCCAACCTAAAACCAATTGGTGATAAGTGGAGTGGCTCATCCATCTTATATATTATTAAGTATCCCTTGCAATATACGATGTGTGACATTTATCTCTAATAAATGCTTCCTCAGGAACTGCATCGTACGTCATCTCAAAATGATAGAACCTCTTTTTTTTTGGGGGGGCCAAAGAAAATGATAGAACCTCTTATCATGTTAGTTTTCAGATTATGATTTGTTTAATTGTTATTTCAAAACAACCCAATCTTACTTATTGAATGTGTTAATTTGATGTACACTATCTACTTGGTCTGCCCTATTGGTTTCTTGGCGATTAAAGCTTAGAGAGAGCCATTGATATGAAGGGTAGATATGTTGGTCACTGTAACGTTGGAACTGATATTAAACAAGCCAGTTTTCTCGGGCAGAGAGGTGTTAGTTAGTATGTTCTTGGTTGCAAAATTGCTTGTTGGTATCTGAATACAACTCCATTATCGACTTCCTTTGAACAGAAGCAGAAGGGGAGGCTTATGAAAGTGCTTGTTGGCGATGAAGCAGGTTTCCGTTAAATCTCTTTCTTTTTTCCTCGAATTTCAGTAGGCTGCTAAAGAGTTCCATCATTTGTTTTATAGCGAAAAAATGTAAAAGCTGATGCTGGAATAACAATGGTTTTCGACAAAAAAAGTTTCAAATGTAGCAAAAGTGTTTCTCTGTAAAACTTATGAACAGCTTCCTTGCCTTTGTTGATGATTGTAGTAAGAACTTTTTCATATTGAATAAATACGATTTTCTGAATATTGAATTCTTTTTCTTTTTAGGCTAACGAATATATAAAAGGCGATTTTCATATTAACAAATAGGATTGTATAAACATCTTCAAGGCATCATCATCAGTAGTGGTGTCTTTCGTGCACAACTTAAACGGCAATACTCTCTACCCAAGGGCTTGTGATGGATGATATATTTATACGTTGTACTTTGTATGCATGTTAATCAGAATATCTGGAAGAAAAGACTGGTTGATCCATCACCAAACGATTTCAGATCCGCTGGCTTGACCAAGGCTCTGCACAGAGGACAAGTCCTCTCTCTCTCAAACCTGCACCAAGTATAATAATCAACATTCATTCAAACATCAACAACACACAAAGAACAACAACTGCTATATGCAACAAAACAACTCACCACTCTGAAACGCAATCTTCGCAAAACATGTGCTTGCAGCGAAGAAGAATTGGTGTGTGCATCTTCTCCTGGCAGATGGCACACAGGTCCCCCGCAGCATTCACCTGCAACCATTTCTCTTGCTTGTTTAGAATTGAATCTTACAAAGGCATTAGTTATATATATATGAATCTTTTCTAAACACTGACCTGCTCTGTAGTTGCATATGATCCATAATGCACCTCTTTGCGTGACAAAGATTTTAATGCGGTAAAGAACGATTGAACCTAAAAAAGTTAAGTGCCAATTTCCCCTCATCAGCTACTACTTTCAGAAAATAATAAAAAAAGAGGGTGATGAAATTCTGGAGAGAACACTTACTTTCTCAACTACAGAAGTGAGCTTGAAAGTCAGATAGAGTCCTGTCATAAGAGAGGAGAAGAGGCTTCCATAATCCTTGTTCAAGAAGAAACGGTACCATACAGGGGTAGGCAGCAAAGAGCGATACAGAAGCATCAAATATTCAACCAAAGTTAGCAATTGACCCTACATAAAAAAAGTTAACTAACCAAATTAATGATCGCAGCTTAAAAGTGAAAAAAAGCTCAAAGGGACATAGAATAGAAGAACACTGACCTGTTTACGATAATTTCGACCCCTACTGTTCTTGTAGTACATCAAGAGAAAACACTTGAGTATCATTGAGGCCTGCCGTACAAGTGTATCTGAGGCAAAATATGCAAGTTGTGTAAGCACAAAATTATAAAACATGCATGTAACATGGTGATATTTATATAATTTATGATTAAATTAAAAAAAAAAAAAAGAGAGTTTGGGGTACACACACCATTGACGACAATGATAAAAATGGCATGCCAGAAAGGAGGAATGGACTTGGGAGGGAACATGATTAAGGGATACAAGAGGTCATCCTTGCGAAACCACCAATAAACACCAACCACATGGGCCGCAAACGCTACGGAGATCCCGATTAAAGCGGAGATCTGCCTCTCACCCTGCAAAACCAATATCAGAGACATGTTTGAATTGAGACTTAAAAAACTACCCATTTATAGAAAGAAAGCAATAAATGCAGAAAAATATTAAACCTTTAATGCGGTTTGCTTCTTCATAATATCATTCGACTTGAACATGACAGCGGCAATCCAAATTGCAACAAAGAAACCTAAGAAAATGAAACATTATAAGCAAACCAGAATATAATATAAAAGCACAAACAATAGATAATAAAAAGAGAGGAGTACCCTGCAGATGTTGGCGGATAAAGACGACCAAGAGGAGCAAAGAAAAGGGAAGAATCTGCTCGATCCACCTTGCAGCCTGCTGAATATCATATCTCTGGTAAGGCGAATCTCGGCTTGCCGCAGCAGCATCTCCACCAACAGATTCGCCTCCTTCCCCAGTTCCTCCCCCCACGGGACTTGCAGAAGAAGAACCAGGAACTTCAGTAGTCTGTGCGGCACCAGTGATATCACTTTCAGCAACCTCATCCTGCTCCGCGTTCCCGATGATCCTAATGGCAACCTCTCCTCCTCCTCCGTTGGAGTTTATCCCTGGGGAATCATCGCTACTAACCAACGTTTCAGCCTCGTGAGTAGGACTCGTAGTCCTCGGTCGAAGAAGGCCTGAGTACTCTAGCAAGGTTGATATGGGGGCTTGGATGAGGTTGGAAGCTGAGAGGATCGAGGAGTTTCTTCGCGGAGAGCCTCTGAAGGTGTCGTTGTTGGTGCTTGACGTTTCCATTTGAAATTAAAAAAAAACCCTAAAAATAAAATCGAAGATCAAATAGATAAAGGGGACACGAGTAAGCAGGGAAAGGAATTGAGCTGCGAACAACTACCTGTAACGGCCGGCGAGCTTGGGATCGTATTAGCTCGTTTTGGAAACCCTAAAGCCAA
>NC_027750.1:2309703-2357158 GCF_000695525.1 Brassica oleracea var. oleracea | reverse complement strand
GGGGGGGGGGGGGGGGGGGGGAATTGAAATCGAGTCAAAAAGGTAGGCGATGATGGCTTTTAGTAAAGCTGATGGAGTCGAGCATCTGATGGAAGATTAAATTCGCATCAATTCAGAAAAAAATAGCTAAAAATCCACGGATCTAGATGAAAAAGGGGGTACCGTGGAAAATAGATCGAGTTGAAGACGGCGATTAGAGGGAGAGAGGTGTTAAGAATAGGTCGTCAAGGGAACAGCTGTGACGCGGCGATGACCAGAGGAAGCAGGTGGGTCGTCGGCTATCGATCTCAGAGAGGAACAAGGTCTATCGTACGCGGGTGGGTAAAGAGGATCTTCCAGGAACTTTCTCTGTCCGTCAATCTCTGTTGTACAGTTGAGGCCTGACACCATTATAACCTTACGATGTTAAAAGAAATGGGTTTCTTCTCCAGTGGGCTTTTAAATTATTAAATTGAAAAAGGATTGGGCTATCATCTTGTGATGTTAAATAGATTATTTTTGATGATGAATCAAAGAGTGAGCAGAAATTCTGACAATCTCATTCATTCTATTTGATGATGATGTTGGTAAGAGATTCTATATCATAGTAATGTGTTTGAAGCAAGAAAGAAAGAAATAATACAGCTAAATGGAGCAAGAAATACAGGGTTTGTTTGGGATTGATAGCAAGGCATGGTGGCACTTGTGGTAGATGAACATCATTTTGACTCCAAGCACAGCTCCAATGCGGTCATTAGCTTCATCCAAGTCCAATCATATGAAGCAGGTTTTGTTAAACCTCTTTTAAGGGGAAGGTAAACCAATGTTATTCATCTCCCTCAAACCACTGCAACTATTAGCCTGATCATCATGGAACTTTTTTAATCTGATTTGATTCCATCTTTTCTTTCCTAATACGTTTTTTTTTAGTTTTTTAAACATAGTATTATAACACATTGCTCAAATGCAAAGATTATACAAAATTGTGTTATTAGACAAATCAAACAAAATACACTACTACGACGTTCACATTATATTAAAACCCTCTTGTTCTGCAACAAAATAGAGCTAAAATGCAACAAAATCATTTTAAAGAAACGTAAGAAAACGAAGATAAACTATAATCACCTTTCCTTCTTTCTTCCTTAATCATCACCAACACCATCATCTTCTTGTTCATCCTCCTCTAATCGATCTTAACCGAGGAATAGATGAGCCTTGTGAACCATAGACAAGCATAGAACCCAATCGTTCCCGTGAGCACAAAAAATGCATAAGACGCGATGAGCATGTACCCAAAGTAAAGCATCGCCGACACCAGTTTTGTGATCTGAAGCTTTGTGAAGAAGTAGAACGTCGCGTAGAGGAATAGATACAGCGCTGATGAGCCTGATGTTAGGTACGATCTCCACCACCACAGGTAGTCCTCACTGCACAGCTGGAAGTAGCAGAGTACTACTGTTATCTCGGCGCAAGTAACGATGAGGATTACAAAGACGAGGAAGAGAAACCCGAAGATGTAGTAGAACTGGTTGAGCCAGATGGATGTGAGGATGAAGAAGAGCTCGATGAAGACTGCACCAAACGGTAAGATTCCTCCAATAAGGATTGAGAAAACCGGGTTCATGTACCAAGCTTGCTCTGGGATTTGCCTTGGGATTTTGTTGGTTTTCACTGGGTCATCAACTGCTGGTTTCTTGAAACCGAGGTAAGCTCCAACGAAGACAAGAGGAACCGAGATGCCAAACCAGAGGAAGATCAAAGCGAACATAGTTCCGAAGGGGACGGCCCCAGATGACTTTTGTCCCCAGATGAGAGCGTTTAGGACAAAGAAGATGGAGGAGACAACTGCAGGGAACAAGAAGGCTGTCCTGAAGGCGATTCTCTTCCACTCTGTTCCTTTGAACATTTTGTAGAGACGTGAAGAAGCGTAACCAGCAAAGAGTCCCATGAAGACCCAGAGCAGAAGCATGGCCGTCATCAGACCACCCCGGTTCGAAGGGGAGAGAAACCCGAGCATGGCGAAGATCATTGTGACAAATACCATGCCTAAACATTGGACCCCTGTACCAACGTAGACGCAGAGCAGATCTGAATTGGTCGGAATCCTGAAAACATCACCATGGACAAGCTTCCAACCTGTCTCTTCTTGAGCTTCTTCTTGAGTCTCAAGCTCGTTGTATCGTGAGATGTCACGGTAAAGGGTCCTCAGCATTATCATCGCCACCATACCAGATAGGAACAGAACGATCATCAGAGAATTGACGATAGAGAACCAGTGAATTTGGTTATCGTTCATCAGAAGATACGCATCCCATCTAGATGCCCACTTCACTTCACTTTCCTGAAACAGAAGCAGCAGCAGGAAATCAGAAAAATACTGAGAACAAGAACCATAGCCTTTACTTAAGACGCCAAATCGCAGACTATTTATTATATAAATAACTTGCCTGGAAATCAACATCATATGTGAAGATAATCTCCTTCTTTGGTTCAACTTCTTGAGGGGTAGAAGAGCTAACGACCAGGCGTTTTGTGTGAGGATCACAGGTAGTCAGACGAGTCTTCTCACTCCACTTGCCATCGTATTCATGCTTAATACTGCAAATCAAGGGAAAAACAATCAGTACTGAAAAACAGACGGGCACAAGAGACAATTCAGATTATGGATAAGAAATGCGCACCTGTAAGGTTTGACTTCGAATCCTACAATCCTTGCAGAATCAGTTTGCACATCTCTGTGATATCGGACAGTAAACGCCAAGTGATTGTGCATAAAGAACTTTTGCTCTTTGCTCTGTGTATACAAAATGCAGTTTAGAAAATCAAGCTATTTGACATGCTGTTTACAATCGAAAGTTCGAAACCTACTTACCCCCTCATACTGGCCTTTAAGACCAACATGATAGCCAAGCTGATAAACAACAGCGGGAGAACCCGGATCCCCTCTTTCGATTGGTACCACAAGAGGAAGATTGTCGAGGATCCTAGCAGTACAAAAGAAAGACTCGTAAGAAAATTTACAGAAGGAAAGCATGTTCTCCATATAAGCAAAGAACCCAACAAAAGTTTCTATTTTTGGCCTTACATGTTGACACGGTACTCATCATCAATCTTTTCTTTGAAGGCTTTGGCTGTCTTGGCATCAAGAGTGATGCGGCAGAGAACATTGCACATCTGTGCCTCCCGCATTTTAAACTGCAGTTGATTCAGTTCCACAAAAAGTTAGAGATAAATCACAGACCGATCATTTAAAAGGCAATAGAGAGACAAACCGAATAAGGAGCATTTTCAATCCGGTCACCACGAAGCACTTCTCCAAGATTCTCAGTACTATCAACAATCTTCTTAGGTTGGCAAAAAGGAAGCGAGTAATACGAATACGGAAGCTGAGTCTTGATGGATGTTAACTTATTCACTTTAACCTTCAGCTCATCACCCTGCAAACATCAGATAAAAGACCCACATTTGAATATGATTCCAACTAATCTAGTGAAACATGCAAGTATACTTTGACTGAGATTCGTAATCAATCATGCACTAAGAACCTAACGTAAACAATCAAAATTGCAACAATTGTGAATCTCAAATCAAAGTATCAGCACAAATCAATCCGTGACTCTCATTTACAGTAGCTTTCTCGCAAATCTAATCCTAAAAGGGAATTCTACGCCATACCAAAACCGAGAACTCAGATCGAGGAGATCCAATTCAGATCTAGAAACCCTAAAAGCGCAAATTCGAGCGATCACCTTTTCGAAATCCTGAGGAGCGACACCTGGGAGGTAGAAAGAGTGAGCTACGTGAACGCAGAGCAGGAGGAGGAAGACGATCGCGGATCCAGAAGCTTCCATACCCATGGCTGGAACTGTTCCCACAAAGGAAAGAGAGAAAACAATTCAGATCTGAAGCTAATGCTACAATTTGTTACTTTGTTTGTGCTCTTTGGAGACGAAGACCCGATTGTAATGTGATACACCCCGGTTTACCTCTCCGGTTCGGTTCGGTTCGTTCGGCTCGTTACTGTTTGATCCTGATCATCCATTCATTAATCGCCGCGTGACCACTCATAAAGTATTTCCACTATAATGGGCTTAAATCCATGATGCCCACCGTACAATAAACCATGATTAGTTAATTAATATGTATTTACATCTGCTTTTGTTATGTGTTTCTGCACAAATGCTCGCCTTTTCAGTTCATAAATCATTTAAGCAAAAAAAAAAAACACTACAATGTATAATTTGTTATAAAGTTTTCAATAAAATTAAAATTATTAAATAAAAAAAATATTTTATACTATAAAATATCAAATATTCGCTAAAACATCTTAAGAAGTAAAGGATTGATTAATTAACTAATCATGGTTTATGAGATGGTGGGCTGTGGGCATCATCTATTTAAGTCCATACGGAAAGACTTCATTAGTAGCCACGTGGCGAATGACGAATGGTTGATTAGGATTAACGGTTACGAGCCGAACCGGAGAGGTAAACCGGTTTGTACCACATTACAACCGGGTCATCGTCTCCAATCGTATAAGAGAGAACAAGCAAACTGCCGCGTAGCTTCAGATCTTAGTGTGATTTTTTTCCCTTGTTGGAACAGCCATGGATATGGAGCTTCGGAGGATATCAGAAACCTCTAGATCCGCGATCGTCTTGATACTTCTGCTCTGCGTTCATGTAGCTCACTCCTTCTACCTCCCAGGTGTCGCTCCTCAGGATTTCGAGAAGGTAAAAGCTCGAATTTGAGCTCCTAGGGTTCTAGATCTGAATTGGACCTTCTCGATCTGAGTTCTCGGTATTGGTATGATGTTGATCTCCGTTTAGGATTAGATCCGCGAGAAAGCTATAGTAAATGAGAGTCTGTGTGCTGATGCACCGACTTGAGCTTAAGAGAATGTGGTGATTGAATTGTGCTGATGCTTTGATTTCACTTCATTTTTCCGATTCATGAATCTCTCGATCTGAACAATGTCGGCATTGTAGGCGAGAGCTGTATCATATTCGTTGTGATTTTGATTGTTTTCGTTAGTGGAAGGATAATTGCATGTTTAACTAAATTAGTGGGATAATGAGGGAATCATATTAAAATTTGGGGTCTTTTATCGGATGTTTTGCAGGGTGATGAGCTGAAAGTTAAAGTGAATAAACTAACCTCCATCAAGACTCAGCTTCCGTACTCTTACTACTCGCTTCCTTTTTGCCAACCTAAGAAGATTGTTGATAGTACTGAGAATCTTGGAGAAGTGCTTCGCGGTGACCGGATTGAAAATGCCCCTTATTCGGTTTGTCTCTCTATTGCCTTTTAAATGATCAGTCTGTGATTTTTCTCTAACTTTTTGTGGAACTGAATCAACTGCAGTTTAAGATGAGGGAGGCACAGATGTGCAATGTTCTCTGCCGGGTCACTCTTGATGAGAAGACAGCCAAAGCCTTCAAAGAAAAGATTGATGATGAGTACCGTGTCAACATGTATGACCAAAAAAATAAAAACTTTTGTTGTATTCCTTGTATGGAGTGGTTTCCTTCTGTCAGTTTTCTTACAAGTGTTTTTTTTTTGTGTGCTAGGATACTCGACAATCTTCCTCTTGTGAATCCAGTCGATAGAGGTCTAGGTTCTCCTGATGTTGTTTATCAGATTGGCTATCATGTTGGTCTTAAAGGCCAGTATGCGGGGGTAAGTAGGTTTCGATTGTTAACAGCATTTCAAATGCATTGGAGATAGCTTGATTTTCTTTAACTGGCTTTTGTATGTACAGAGCAAAGAGCAAAAGTTCTTTATGCACAATCACTTGGCGTTTACAGTCCGATATCACAGAGATGTGCAAACTGATTCTGCAAGGATTGTGGGATTTGAAGTCAAGCCTTACAGGTTCGTTTCTTGTCCACAAGTTGAATTGTCTCTTGTGCTTCCCTGTTCTTTTGTACTGATTGTTTTGCCCTTGATTTGCAGTATTAAGCATGAATACGATGGAAAGTGGAGTGAGAAGACCCGTCTGACGACCTGTGATCCCCACACAAAGCGCCTGGTCGTTAGCTCCTTAACCCCTCAAGAGGTTGAACCAAAGAAGGAAATTATCTTCACATACGATGTTGATTTCCAGGCAAGTTCTTTTTATATATTGATAAATAATCTGTGATTTGTGTCTTAAATAAAATGGTTATTGTTCTCAGTACTTTTCTGATTTCCTGCTGGTGATTCTATTTCAGGAAAGTGAAGTGAAGTGGGCATCTAGATGGGATGCGTATCTTCTGATGAATGATAACCAAATTCACTGGTTCTCTATCGTCAATTCTCTGATGATCGTCCTGTTCCTGTCTGGTATGGTGGCGATGATAATGCTGAGGACCCTTTACCGTGACATCTCACGATACAACGAGCTTGAGACTCAAGAAGAAGCTCAAGAAGAGACAGGTTGGAAGCTTGTCCATGGTGATGTTTTCAGGATTCCGACCAATTCAGATCTGCTCTGCGTCTACGTTGGTACAGGGGTCCAATGTTTAGGCATGGTATTTGTCACAATGATCTTCGCTGTGCTTGGGTTTCTCTCTCCTTCGAACCGGGGTGGTCTGATGACGGCCATGCTTCTGCTCTGGGTCTTTATGGGACTCTTTGCTGGATACGCTTCTTCACGTCTCTACAAAATGTTCAAAGGAACAGAGTGGAAGAAAATCGCCTTCAGAACAGCCTTCTTGTTCCCTGCAGTTGTCTCCTCCATCTTCTTTGTCCTAAACGCTCTCATCTGGGGACAAAAGTCATCTGGTGCTGTCCCTTTCGGAACTATGTTCGCCTTGATCTTCCTCTGGTTTGGCATCTCGGTTCCTCTTGTCTTTGTTGGAGCTTACCTCGGTTTCAAGAAGCCAGCGGTTGATGACCCAGTGAAAACCAACAAAATCCCAAGGCAAATCCCAGAGCAAGCTTGGTACATGAACCCTGTTTTCTCAATCCTCATTGGAGGAATCCTACCGTTTGGTGCAGTCTTCATCGAGCTCTTCTTCATCCTCACATCCATCTGGCTCAACCAGTTCTACTACATCTTTGGTTTCCTCTTCCTCGTCTTTGTGATCCTCATCGTCACTTGCGCGGAGATAACAGTAGTACTCTGCTACTTCCAGCTTTGCAGTGAGGACTACCGATGGTGGTGGAGATCGTACCTAACATCAGGCTCATCAGCTCTGTATCTCTTCCTCTACGCCGCGTTTTACTTTCACACAAAGCTTCAGATCACAAAACTGGTCTCGGCGATGCTTTACTTTGGGTACATGCTCATCGCGTCTTGCGCATTTTTTGTGCTCACGGGAACGATTGGGTTCTATGCTTGTCTATGGTTCACAAGGCTCATCTATTCCTCGGTTAAGATCGATTAGAGGAGGATGAAGACAGTGATGATGATTAAGGAACAAAGAAGGAAAGGTGATTATTGTTTAATCTTCTTTAAAAATGGTTTTGCTGCAGTTTAGATATCTATATTGTTGCAGAACAAGAGGTTTTACTATATGTGAACGTTAAAATAGTGTATTTTGTTTAATTTGTCTAATAACACACATTTTTATAGTTTTTGCATGTATGTGTTATATAATATATATATATATATATATATATATATTATTTTTCAAAAAGATGGAAGCAAACAAATTTAAAATGTTTGATGATGATCAAACTCGAACTTTTAAAAACACTTTATATGATAGATTTAGACAGCTTGCTTCTAAATGGAGTGGAGGGTATGTTCTTCACTCTTTTTGTGTCACCAGACACGAGTTTGGGAATATCCTGAGATTCACTACGCTGTGTTTCAGTTTCCTCGTTCCAGATTCTGATCTTTTGGATGATCTTGAACCGTCTCATGCCCTGATAAAGAACGAGCGAGAAGATGATGCGGATGGTACTAAACTTCTGTTGGTGTAACTGTAAAGGAGAGAACTTAGTTACGGATGTGAATAATGTTTCCGAACAGTATGAATGGTACTGGTACAGATGACAATGAACAACAAGAGGTTTGCTGAGTTATGACGAGAAAGGTATCAGGCTCATGCTTTGTTTGATTGGTTATTTCAGAGTCATGGTTCAAGCAAATTAAGAACCAAACTTCAGTCTGTAACATTATCCATTCCTGTCTATAAAAAAGCTGGGAAAGTTCCTTCAGTGCCAATAATACAATTCAAAGTTATGATGAGCAATGAACATCACACCATAAGTGAAAAAAGCTATGGTTTCAGAGTTTTGAAAATGCTACAAGAAGATCACGAGATGAGAAGGTCCACATGAATCTTCCCCTCATGATATAGGATTGAACAAATCACTTAAGTATCTTTCGTAATTATCTCAAAGAGACACATGCTCATCAGTGGAAAGCAAATCCTCCGCCAGAGTGTTCAACCTCCTGCAAAAAGAAATAGAGGAAACATGATGTGTCCAGCTTAGAGATGATGAATTGAAACGCCTGAGCAAAAGATTCTGCTGCAGATAAAAATTACAAACCTGAGGAGGGGGTAGAGATGAAACCCAATCTGATGCATGAGTTGGAAGAAGCCCCAAAGTGTTGAGCTGAGAAAAGATAAATTTGTTTATATGAGAAACCAGAGCTTCATACTTTCTTAAAGGGGAAAGAATCAACAATGAGGGAAGGCTAATTTTCTTACCTTCCAAATACCCAAAGCTAACCCTCCAAGGTTAAGGGCAAGAAACACCAGCTTGGGCATAAGTAGTTCCACCTTGTTATCCTTGAATGGCTCAAAAACTGCAAACAAAGGGCATATAATGTAAGGATGTGAATTCACAAACCAAATAATAACTCAAAACGATCAAAACTGTGCAGACGAGCAAAGATTAGTTCAAGTAGTAAAACACCATAATATAATGTAGGTTGAGGAGGTTTGCTTACCCTTTCCAACGCTCTGGAGGGCGCTGAGAGGCTGCCAAAGAGCAGAGAAAGTGATACCAATGCTAAAGAGATGAACAGTGTTTCCAGCCATCCACATCATGAAACCCATCATCATCAAATTCTTAAATGGTGACTGCGCTACTTCCCACGCTTTCTACTCATTCACCAAAAAAAAAAAAAAAAAAACAAAACTTAGTCAACAAAAACGAAAGTTTCCTTTTTTATAAATCATCAGGGCACAATATGCACAATCATAGATATAAAGAAGATTAGTCTCTTGTGTAACGTCTACAACAAGACACTATACATAGCAACGAGACCATGATCGATTCCGTACGATATAAAGATAACAGACTTTCAGATTTGACATTAAAAGTACCTGAAGTTTCCAGTTAGCTTCGGCGTCTTTCTTTTGGCGGCTCGTCGCTGAGTCATCCTGAAAACAGCGAAAATCAATCAAATCCAGTGGGCTATACATTTCAATTCTCGGTAGAATTTCAAAATTCAATCCAATCTGATTCAAATTCAAAACCTGCTCGGGAGAAACACGAGAGAAGCCAGGTGGATCTAGGATGTCCCGGGAAGATGGGACGGTTGATTGATCGGAGAAATCGACGGCCCATCTCCGGCCAGCACCCATCACTGCTTTGCGTTTGTCCATTTAAGTTAGTTCCCCGATCGACGAGACAGAGGAATCGAAGAAGAAGAGAGCTAGATCCGATCCTTATCAGATGTTAAAAGAAAACAGAGAATGAAAGCTAGAGAGAGAAGAAAAATCCTTTTACTCCCACAGTCCAAACCCGTTTCCTCAAACTGGGCTCGGAGCTTTCTTGACCCGGATACAACTGTTATCCGGATCTTGGATTCGTTTATTCCATTATTAGAGGCTTTTCAGCAATGCTCGAGTTTATTTTGTGGGCCTTTTAAAAACCCATTCATATCTTTTTTGGTTTCCAAACATGTGCACAGAGAACCGTAGCGGACAAGGTTTTCTTCCGTAAATTTGCGAGTCTGGCCTTTTGCGGAATGAGCCAAAACGGGTCATGCAAAATTACATGGACCCATATTTTTTTTTTCATTTCTTATTTTACCTGAAAAAAGAGAGTAAGAAGAAAACGATTCTTGTGACTTTTCCCCTATAAAACATAAGGAATTCCGGCGATGATGATTCGAGCTCCGGTGATGATGATTCGAGCTCCGGCGATGATGACTCCAGCTTCAGCGATGACGATTCAAGCTCTGGTGGTGTTTTGATTTGGTTTTCTCTTTTTATTATACACAACTATGAATTGATTTATTACAACGTGATATTTCTTGTTTAAGTTGATTGGTTTTGTTTTCATTAATGTGAAGTGGCATTTTTCTTAAATTAAATTTAGTTACAATGGTGTTGTTTAGGAGAATAGTTAGTTGTATATCACATCACTTGTATAATTTGGCAAAGTGATTCACGATTTTTTTTGCAATCCAAATAATTAAAAAGAGAGATGGTTTGATGAAGACATATAACACTTGAGCCAAATTATTACAAAGACAACAACTCAATCAGATTCAAACTTAACAAAAGCTTATTTTTAACTCAAGAACGCAAGTACAAACAGAGCTTTGTGGCATTGATTTTGATAAGGCTTTTGTGAAGCTTAATGAGCTCTCTTCAACTCTCTTACACAACTCTTCTACTTGAACATTCATGAAAGAAGCTGTAACAGGCGGTTTGATAAAGAGGCGTCCCGCGGAACAGTCCGCAAAAGCCTATATATTATGCAGTACAGGTTTAAGCTGGTATTTTGAAGACCGCAGCCCGCGCGGGATATGCCCACTGTGACCTGCTCGACGAATAACCCGCCACGGTACGGGATGGGTAAACTTGTTTGACATCTCTACATGTGCAATAGGCATGACCATTCGAATACACGTTCGAATTCTGATTGGGTATGTCAAGTTTTCAGATATTTTGATATTTGGGTCAAGAATCTATTCAGATATTTTTACATATCATGTCGGATTCGGATATTTTTACATAATAGATTCAATTATTTTTAGTCGGATTTAGATATTTAGATTTTAAAAAAAAAAATCAAATTCTTCATTGCTCAAGAATTCGATATTTAAAAATTTACCATTAACTTAACTAATTTCTAAGTTTTGATAGGTTAGACGATTAATATGTTTGAAGATAAAATTTTAAAAATAAAATAAAAAGTAATATGGTTGTTGTTTCGAGATTCTTA
This sequence comes from Brassica oleracea var. oleracea, assembly GCF_000695525.1. NCBI lineage: Eukaryota > Viridiplantae > Streptophyta > Magnoliopsida > Brassicales > Brassicaceae > Brassica > Brassica oleracea. The sequence goes on along the minus strand of NC_027750.1, from coordinate 2,346,058 downwards.
ATGAAATTTTTGTTAATGTATGAAACAAAAAGTTTAGCATAAGTAACTATATATATATATATATATATATATTATTTGATCTTCGAACCATGTGCATTATCAATATAAATATTTTAAATAAAATGAAAAAAATAAATTAGAAATATGACATTAATTTTATATATATTTAGTTATTTTCGAATATTTATTCGAGTTTAGATATCTAATTTCTTTTAATTTGATAGTCGCTCGGGTATTTTACTAGATTTTTTGAATCAGGTTCGAATGATTCGGATAAAATGCTCAACCCCACGTGAAGTTCGGTATCATCGATGCACTGAGAAAGTCATCGGAGAGTAGATTATTATACAGCCCAGCACACATACATGATTTTCAGCCCTCAGCCGTCAAAGCCCATGATCAAAAGAAGATGACCCTTAGCGTGATAAGCCTAAACAATCAATCCAAAATCAGACCACTAACCCATATACTTATACGATATCATAAAATTCTTTATACATTTTTCTTTTCTTTGATGGTTTCGAGGTGAAAAGATCTCCGAGTTTTCAACATTTTCCCTTTTCACATAATGACGAATCTTCCCCCCCACGACTATAAAAGATCATCACACGCCACGCCTTTTCTCCCGACGAAAGTGGACTATTATCTATTCCCATATATTCTAGGTTCACTGAGAACAATATCAAAAAGAACCCTCGAATTTCAATTTATTTTCATTAATGTATCGTAAAAAATTCTCAGTAAAATAAAAATTATTTACAAAATCCTCCAGAACATCTCACATGTAACATAGATTTGACTGAGATCGATGAAAACTGTTTCAGATTCTTGGATATTAGATTATACACTCAGTTACGCATTGACCTCTGGTTTGGTGAATTGTCCGTACTCGAATTCAAAATCTCAATCCTCGTCTTCGTCGTGGTTAACTTTCGCCAAACTCAGCGTTCTACACGGCTGCGACGCCAGTTGCTGAGGCGGCGGCGCGTCGACCACAAACGCCGACGACATTTCCATCTGACAAACCCTCACAGCTCCGATCAACCTCTCCGGCAGCTCCTCCTCCGTCTGCGCTTCCGCCAGGAACCCCATGTCGATCGTCACGCTCGTCACGTACCCCAGCGCCAGCCGCAGAATCGCCGTCGCGATCGCCGAGCTGCATATATCGACGTCGATCTCGAAGTAGTTATCGCCTCTGTGGTAATTGCACGTCAGCGCCTTCCCGAGGAGGCACGCGCCGTAGTTCCCGACGGCGGCTTTAACCACCCATGGCCCTTTCACGATCCGGTTCACGATCTTGAACCTCTGGTTCCGGAACGAGTCGTCGCCGTTTATAAACCGGTGGAGGAGTGATCCTGAGGGGATCGGCTCCTCCGCGGCGAAGTAGAACACCGCGCTGTGGTGGTCTTTCCCCGGGATCTGGAGGTTCACGGCGAAGATGAAGGACTTGAGAGATTGGCCTCGTGATTGAGCTTTTCTGAGCGCGTGAGCCACGCGGTTATCGGGACGCGCGAGGACATTGTCTAGTTTCGAGGTCGATTTGAGCCAGTCCATGCCGGCGGGGGAGAGGAGGTAATCTCCGGCGGGGGATTTTTGTTTTTTTGTTAAGTAGGAGTCGGAGCGGAGAGAGAAGACGTCGCCGGGAGGCGAAGCCCATCCGTCGGTGCCCGTTTCGGGATCTACGCGGCGGAGGGAGCCGCCGTTGATTGCTTCTGCGATCCATTCCGGTGTAGCGGAGGAGGAGGCGGATCTTAACGGTTTTGACTTGGTATCGCCGGTGGAGCTGCGATGATGTCGCTGCTTGGAAGGGCTCATGGTGTTACGGTATGGGTTTGTTATCTGTGGTCGTTGGCCTCTCTCTCTCTCTCTCTCTCTCTCTCTCTCTCTCTACCAAAGGGCGACTTGTGTGGTGTGACAAAATAAAAGGGGCTTGAAATGGCTTTGGAGTTTTATAAGATAATTCCAATAGTGTCCTTGGCTTATCTGTATTTTATGTGTTTTTCTCAATTAATGGCTAATAAACATATGATATATATTATTTATATGCTGTTTTTTTTACTCATGATAACTTGAAAATCCAGTTAATTAGAGATTAGTTTCTTCTTCTGAATATTTTATTTTAGTTTGTTTTATCAGTGTCATGTTCTCTTGTTTTTGATTGGTAAATAATAGCATGCAATTGGAATTAATGGTGCGAGCACATGTCAAACCAACTAATCGCATAATTATTGCACCTGGCAGCAGGCACGGACAACTTTTTGTCGACTAATTATTATGTAACTTGTTTATATATCTAATAAACATACACGAAAAGGGAATAAAAGCTAAATTAGTTGGTGAAAATAGCATTCGTAGCTGGTAAATCAATTAAATATTTTGCATTATTATAGTATAATCTTGCTCTCTCTACTTTTGGTTGCTTTTCATCACAAAAGTTGCCTCCGAAGGTACCAACAACGTTCCGCGTAAAGAAAGCGTTAAATGGATAAATATTGGTTTGGTAACAACTGTAACAAGCAAGTGGAAAACTTGGATACGAGAACAAAAGGGTATCTCCACCGACCATTAACACATACACGCACTGGACGCAGCAGGAACTATATTTGGAAAGAAATAATAAAATATTTTGGGGGGGGGGGGGGTTGCAGTTTTCTAAAAAATACTATGAATTTAAGTAATCAAAGGATGAATCATGAATCTATGCTAGCAAAATGAAACTTGTAAAGTGAAAAAACTACATTCTACTAAAGCCAAGAGACAGGAAAAAAGGCAAAATTAAGAAACTTTGTTAAAAGAAAACATGAAATGAGAAAAAACTACACGAAGGGAAAAAAGCCTGTTTTTGTGTAAATTTCTAACTAGATCTCCTACACCTGCCATGAATTCAGCATTGTGATCTTTGATTATTGAAATGCTGACTACTCAATATCACTTGCAGCTAATATAAAATAGTTTCCCAAGGCAGTGTTTCACTCTTGGTTGGATCTTAGATAAGAAATCTAAGATCTTAGAACGTCAGTAACTATTACAGAGAGACTAAGGTCTGTCTTCATGAACACAATTTGGATAAACATGTCTTTACCCTCAGAAAATTTGTGAAACACCAGTGAAGAATACCAGCCATATAAAACCACACCTATTCAATAATCTGTTTGTGAGGATAGTAATAGGCCAAGAAGGCTCCACTCTGTTCAAATCCTAAATACAATATGTTAAGACACACACAGACAGAGACTCAGAGTTAGTTAAAGCTGATTTAGTATGCAATCTCTTTCTCTCTTATTTACTTAGACTTAACACAGGACTGCAATAGTCATTAGTCGTTGACTCTGAATGATACTCAAGAGCATCATCTTCTACTCTCCCAATAACAAAGAATACGAGCGTGGAGCACAGAGAATTCGTTTCAAATTTACTGGCTGCAGCCATCAAAGTTCAACGGTGTAATGAAACAAAACAATGAGAAAGTGTTACAAAATCTATTTAGAACAACTCAAAACAGCAAATTGCATAAAAAGTCGAAAGAAGCTACAAACATAGGTGAAAACAAACTAGTAAACAGATATGATCCACCTAACGACATCATAAGCTACAAAATCAACGATCACAAACATCAGATCGGAAGCCAAAACCCGCCAGTTTATGGGAACTATGCAGCTTACGAAACCTACTCTTTTCCTCAGTGAAACTTTCCTCTCTGACTCTGAGCCCGACGATCAGTCGCCAATCTGTAAATCCAGTAACCCTACGAAGCACCAAAGCGAATCAACGATTAGAGAATAGAGCGTATAAAAGAGAGATAGAAAAGATCACGAGAAAGTACCAAGGCCATGACATGAGCTGCGGCGAGCAAAATAACCAAAGCCGGTACGAGATCCAGAAACCAAGGCCTCAAGATTTGCTCCTTCGCCATCAAAGACGATAGTCAAAGCTTCCTTTCGATCTCAGAACGGATTTGGTTGAGATTTGAGAAGCAGCTACTGTCGACTGATTTTGCTGTGATCCCAAATCTCACTCTTCTCTCGTTGGAAAGTTTAAGCTGCTGTTTGGCAGTAGGAGTAGACTCGTCCTTACTCGGCTTAACACGCGAAACCATGGGCCTATGGAAGCCCAATTTGAATTCTAGTCCAAGAAACACAAACTAGGCCGCTGATGGTTTTTGTCAAACAGACGGAGTCTGGGGCCCACGTGAGTCACGTGTCGAATTCTGTACATGCGCCATTGGTTTAGCTTTTTCGAATTCTGGCTCTCTCTACTTTCTATAATTAGCATAAAATCAACCCAAACCATATAATAGTTATCCTACATTTGGATTTGACTATTATATGAGGTTTTGGTTAATTATGTACTACAGGGATAATCTTGAGGCCCGGTTTTATATATGGAACTCGCAGCGTTGTGAACATGAAGATCCCATTGGGAGTCTTTGGTTACAGCCAACCGAAATCAAGATAAATAAAGAAGACAAGCTTTTTTATTGATAAACTGTACAATCTCTAAGAGAGCAAGCTAACTTTGTATAGCTCAGCTCTCCAAAACTTTTTTCCTAACACCTTTTATACACAACACGTACACTTAATCTATACCAAAAACTCTGAAAAATTTCAATGCAAGTACCGTCGTAGACACTCTTTTAGTTTCTGCAACGTTACAGGTTTTGAAATAAAAGAGTCCATACCATTTGCATAACATTCTTCTGAGCTCTCTGCTAATGTATTTGCTGTCATCTGCAAAATTCCACAACGCATTTTACTCTTCAAAAAATTTTCAAGGTATGTATCCATAGTTCAGGCCAAAAAAACCGGAACCTAAGATCCGAACCGAAATAACCGAAACTAGAACAGGACCGAAACCCTCAAATATCTGAATGGTTCTTATATCTCTATACCCGAAACGAAAACTAAACAGAAACCGATTTTCCCGGATATTTTCAGGGCAAAACGAATCAAATCTGAACCCGAAACTACCCGAGCTAAATCCAAACCCGAACCAAAAATAGGTCAGGTAGTAAATGGATCCTCTAGACCCTAACCTGAAATATCTTTGCCGAACTGATACCTAAAATTCCCAGACCTAAGAGCTCTATGTGATGAAGAAGTACTAACCGCTATTATAGGCAGCCGGTTTGTGGAATGCACACAAGCTTGTTCATTCTCTGATATCTTTATATCTACTCCAGCTTCTATTGCAGCATCCCAGTTCCCAGATTCTTCATAGGAACGTATCAGTCTTGTGGCTTTTAAACCATCCAGAACTGGCATGCACACATCCTGTGAATTGTGAACTCAAATTAAGTGAAGTTGGTAAGGATTTAAGTTTTTGGATCTTAATAGAGTGAACTTACCATTAGTACCAAGTCGTAGCTAGTGCCTTTAATAGCTGTCATGGCTTCAACTCCATTATTAGCAATATCAAAGGTATAGCCTAATTGTTTCATCATAGACTTAGCAACCATGATGTTGATTTTATTATCTTCCACTAGCAGAATCTTTGGCTTTGTTGTCTCTGTTTCTTCCTCTTCTCTACGAGATGAAACTGTAAGCTCTGACTCCATTTCTAAGGCTCCACCTTCTGAGCTAGCTTGTGAACTACTACAAGATTCTGTTTCCTTAGAAGGACATGGACCAGAACAGGTTTCGAGTCTTGTTTCATCTATGTAACCATTGTTTTCAACCTGAGTCGTCTCGCTTTGTGCAGTGTTGTTAGAGGTATCAGAGACAAAGCCGTTGATGCGTTTAAGAGGGCTAGTGAGCATGACTTTATGAGGTAAGAAGCTATTATTGCCTATGACCGGTCCGCCATTAGAATAGATAGAACCAAGAAGTGGTTTAAACTGGAAGTATCCTTCGGTTGTGTCGTCTGGTTCTGGTTGATGATGATCAACCATGTCAGAGAAGTCTTGATCATCTGAATGATCATCTGATGTTGCAACTTTGTAAGGTAGTATGAACGTGAACGTTGAACCGGCATTGACTTGGCTTGTCACAGTAAGTTGACCTCCCATTAGCTCAACCTGTTAAACAAACAACACATAATGATTTGCCATGAATAGTGTTAAACATCTGTGTTGTGTAATGTGAATTTTACCAGCTGTTTACAAATGGCGAGACCGAGACCTGTTCCACCGTATTTGCGAGCGTGATCAGCGCTTGCTTGCATGTACTTCTTGAACAAACAAGGAAGTGCTTTTCCTGCACAAAGAAACACCAAAACATGGACATGGTTAATATTTAATAACTATAGCTTATACGCCTGCGGGTTCGGTTTCTTCTTAATCCGATTCAAATTTTGGTTAGTTCGGTTTGGAATCTTGGTTGAGATTAGTACTGTTTGGAATTTTTTCTTTTTTAAAAAAACGAACTGACTGGTTAATGAACCGAACCGAAAACCAAATATTTATTAGTTTCCTAACTGAACCGAACCTTCTAACTGAATTAACCGAAAATCGAACTTTTAGGTTCGGCTAGGCAGGTTCGGGTAATAACAGCAGGTCTAATAGCTTAGCTTGAGTTTTGTTCTTTTTGAGGTTCTTGAACTTGCCTGGGATTCCAATTCCAGTATCATAAACGTCACAGCGGATCCAAACCGAAGTCTCTGTCTCAGTCAAACCGTTTTGTTCTTCAGCGTCTGCGTTTAACTCCATACCACTCGCAAAGGATGGTACAGATATCACTTTGAGTTTGATCCCAACCTTTCCTTCATGTGTAAACTTAATAGCATTGCTGATCAAGTTGGTGAGAATCTGCCGAATCCTTAGAACATCTCCAACTACCTGAACATTAAAAAGAAGTTAGATCACAAAGACTTTGCCACGTAAACTCTTTTCAGACAATGTGTTGTTTGTGTGTTAACCTCGATAGGAACTTCATCTGTAATGTTTCCTTCTAATGTCAAGTCTTTCTTCAGAGACGCAGCAGCTGTCTGAAGCACATGCTTCACCACTTCTCTTGGTCTAAACTTGGTAGCTTCTAGTCTCATTACACCTAATAACAACACACAAAACATGTCATCAAGAATCTGAAAAAGATGAAAAACAATTTGAAAAAAAAAACATTGTTATTTTACCTGATTCAACCTTGGAGAGATCAAGAATATCATTAATCAACTGAAGCACCAAATCTCCAGAAGAGATCATAACATTCAACAACTGTCTTTGCTCTTTATCCAACTTTGTAGTAGAAAGTATCTCAGCCATTCCCACTACTCCTGACGACGGTGATCTTATCTCATGAGACATTGTCGCTAACATTTGCTTAGCTCTCATTGTCTCCTCTGTAATGTGAATGGTCTTGTTCAGTTCTGATTCCATTGCTTTTCTAACTGCGTTGTCTTCTCTAAGTTTAGCCATTTTTTCTCTCTTTCTCACCTGATCAGTTACTTCCATTCCCATGTAGTTGATACCGATTTTCTCACGAGCTTTGTTGTAAACAGGCTCAACGTATATCAAAAACGTCTTTGATCCGAATAACTCTGTCTCAAATGTGATCTCTCTCTTTGAAGCTTTGCCTTTCTCAAGAACCTCTCTCTTGAAATCTTCAGACTCTTTCACTCCACCTCCGTGGAATATCTCCACGTCCGTTTTCCCCAAAATGTCCTGACATTAGTAAGAAACACATGTTTGACTCAGACACACTTTCTCATGAGAATCATCAATCCGGATCCGTAGAACCAAACCATACCAAACTGAAATAACCGGGACTTAAACCGAACCAAAATTCATAAATAACCGGACGGATCCTATATCTCTAGAATCGAATGGGTATCCAAAATTTTAAAATACAAATTATATATCTAAAGTATTAAGTATAATTAGTTTTAAATAACAAATGTTTTAAAAATACTATTGATAAGAGAATGATCCAAAAACCTGAATTATCCGAATATTTTTTACTCAAAATATTTAATATCATCTGAATTGTCCGATATTTATATCCGAGTAACTCGATATTTAACCTAAAATCAAAATTATCCGACATTTTTACCCATATTATCCAAAAATATCCGAAATATCATAACTGAACCGGACCCAAAAAAAATTCAGATATTAGCCGGTTCTTAACTTTGCTATCCGAATCGAGCCTAAATAACCGAACTGAAACCGAATCGTATTTTGTAAATAACCAAACGGTTTTAAATCTCTAGAACGGAATAATTGAAAACCAAAATACCCAGACCGAAAACTGGACGTTGATGCCTAATCCAGAACAAATAAGAACTCTTACCTGTTCTCGCAAGGTAGGAAACTTGTTGTAGATGAACAAGTAGCGTAGATCTTTATCTTGATGTCCCATAACAATAGGTGCATTCTGAAGAATAAAATGCAGGAACCCTTCAGCTCTTTTGAGATTCTGAGTCAACTCTTCAACCGGTGCAGAGTGACTCTCCATAGTCTTCAAACTCTCGTTCAGCTTCTCAATCAACCTCCTCTCTCTCTCGGTACTCGCTTCAAGCATCTTCTCCAAACTAAACGCCTTTTGTTTCCAATACTGAACCGTGTCAAACTCCTCGTCGATCTCAACCCTTTTGCTACCGACCAACGCATCCCTTTTCTTGTGCTTAAACCTTCGGAACAAATGGCTCGTATCATCCAAAACCGGAACGTTCTCTGGCTCTTGGCTTTCGAAGTTATGCTCTTCTATGATCTTTAGCTCTTTGGCTTCGGCTTCTTCTCTTTGTTTGGTGAGAATCTTGAGCTCTTCTCTTAGTAGCTTAACCGCGTGGTCTTGCATGTACTCCCATTGTTTCACGAGGTTGGTTAGCTGAGAGGAGCCTTGGTCTGTCGTGTTCATGAGTTCTGGTAAGCGTTTTAGATCGGCCATGGTGCGTTTCTCGGCGATGTCGACTTCTTTTAAGGTGTCTGAATCTCCCGCGGGTTTCTCCACGTTGAACTGGTTGTCTGCTTGGGTTCCGACGTCTTCTGGCCACATGGATGACAAGACTTCGATGTCCATCTCTTCGGTCTGATCATTTTCCATCTCGCAGGCCATTTTGATCAAGAGTTTCTCTTCAGACAAGAACACAAACACACTCTAATTCAAACAGCTTTCTTATTTAGACAGAATCTTGGTCTTATCAAGAACCTGTATCAACGTTTCAGTGTCAGTTACAATCCATCTCCGACCAGAATCTTGATCTTTATGAAAAATGTACTAATATTCGAATTAAAATTGTGGATCATAAAGTCACCCATCAAACGTGTTATAAACGTAAAGAAGTTAGAAAAAAAAGTCGAATAATCAAAAACTAAGGAACTGGGTATTAATAAAGATGAAACCTTTTGAGTTTTGAGCTATGATCGGAAAAAGAAACACAAATTGCAAAAGCAGCCGGGAAAGAAGAAAAAAAAAAAGCTAACCTTCACCGGCTCCGATCACTGGGAGATTAACAGAGAAAGAAGGAGAAGAATGAACAGTAAATAGATCTGAAGAGAGTCCTGCTGGGTAGAGTAAATAAACTTCAAATGATGAGCATTGGGAAGATTAATTAACCAATGAAGAGAAGAGAGGTGCATGTGAATTGTGAAAGATAGGATAAAATTAAAAAAATACGCGATTTTACGGAGAAGAGGAGAGAGAGCCATGTGCTTGCCCCTTTCCATACACAGAGAGGTCAATGTATATTATATTCCTCTGTTCTGTCTCTCTCTCTCTCTCTCTGTTTTTTTTTAAACTCGAGTATTCTAATGGCGACTCTCTCTCTCTCTCTCTCTCTCTCTCTCTGTGCACGTTTGTTTTCTTTCTGAGACCGAATCCAAGTGATCGAATGACAGAGAAATCAACACGTTTCGATCTGTCTCACATTTCCACAGCTATGTTCTTCTCTCTAGTTACTCTGTTTTTTTTTCTTTCTTACGTTTTTATACCTCAACTGAAATTAATGAGCGAAAGAAAAAAAAAGGTAACTTGATTACAAAGCGGCGCGTCGACGTCACACTCCGACGTAATTAAGGGCTCGCTTTTAAACAATATAATATGATCACTTCCTTGTAATGGTTCCATTGTGATTTTATGAGTAACGAGAACTCCTGGCTTCAATAACAGACTACAAGGCAGAGACAACACATGAGGCTGATGAGTTGATGATGAATGAGGTGGTATTCCTTAACGAACGCAACGTTATACCTAGCAAGCTCAATACCTCGTCCAACATTGATAATCTATGGTACCTAGACAACGGAGCAAGCAACCATATGACAGGGAATCTAGAGTTCTTCACCAAGATTGATAGAAGAGTGACTGGGAAAGTGAGATTCGGTGATGATTCGAGAATAGATATAAAAGGAAAAGGCTCAATCATATTCCTAACTAAGAATGGTGAACGCAAGGAACTTTCAGACATCTATTTTATTCCTAATCTTAGGAGTAATATCTTGAGTCTTGGGCAAGCTACTGAGTCTGGTTGTGAGGTGAGGATGAAAGATGATTGTCTACTCTTGTATGATCGTGAAGGGAGATTATTGGTGAAAGCAAAGAGAGCTCTAAATCGACTCTATAAGGTGGCAATGGAGGTTGAAAATACAAGATGTTTGCAGCTAGTACATCTAAAGGAATCATCAAAGTGGCATGCACGCTTAGGGCATATAGGCTTGAGTAACCTAAAGAAGATGGTGGACAAGAACTTGGTTATCGGAATGCCCAAGTTTGGAGTTGAAAAAGAAATCTGTGAAGCTTGCTTGCGTGGGAAGCAAATACGAGAATCGTTTCCACAAGCTAGCTCATATCGTGCTTCAAGGGTATTGGAGCTAATACATGGGGATTTGTGTGGTCCTATTACACCACAAACTGCTGGAAGTAACAGATATGTGTTCGTCTTAATAGACGATCATTCAAGATACATGTGGTCCATTCTCATGAAGGAAAAGAGTGAAGCTTTCACAAAGTTTAAACGATTCAGAAGCTTGGTTGAACAAGAGACGGGATTAAAGATTAAAACCTTTCGTACAGATAGGGGAGGAGAGTTTACAAGCCAAGAGTTCAAAGATTACTGTGAAAGCTCAGGGATTAGTCGTCATCTAACCGCTCCATATTCGCCGCAGCAGAACGGAGTTGTCGAGAGAAGAAACAGAACGTTACTTGAGATGACACGAAGCATTCTAAAAGCTATGGATGTTCCAAATTACTTGTGGGGTGAGGCTGTTAGGCACGCAACGTACCTTATTAATCGCATTCCTACAAGAACCTTGTTACTACAAACTCCATACGAGAGCTACAGAGGAAAGAAACCGTGCATCGAACATATTAGAGTGTTTGGTTGCGTGGGGCATGTGAAAGTAGATAAACCACATTTGAGGAAGCTAGATGATAGGTCACGACCATTGGTGCATCTTGGGATTGAACCGGGATCAAAAGCATATAGGCTATTGGATCCATCGACTCGCAGAATAATAGTAAGCCGCGATGTCGTGTTCTGTGAAGAACAGAGTTGGAAGTGGAGAAAAACAGAGAAGGAGCCACATACGGAGATGGGTGTGATAGATTTTGCTAACAAGGAAGATAGGAACGATGACGCAAGTAGTGGGGTGAGTATTAAGGATGAAGAAAGCGAAGAAGATGAGAAGAATCTTGATCAACCACCAGAGATACTAAGACGGTCTACTCGTATCATCAACAAACCGAGTTATCTTGATGACTATGAGTTATTATGTGAGGAAGACGAGCAGTATGATTTACTATGTGAGGCTGAGTTCGAGAACCTTCTTATGCTTATCAATGAAGAACCGTGGAGTTATGGTGAAGCAAAAGAAAAGAAAGTGTGGAGAGATGCTTGCAAAGAAGAGATCAAGTCGATAGAAAAGAACAATACTTGGACATTAGTTGATCTTCCTTCAACCTGTAAGGCAATCGGATTGAAATGGGTTTTTAAGGTGAAGAAGAATGCCGATGGAAGCATAAACAAGTATAAAGCGAGGCTTGTAGCCAAGGGATACATTCAGAAACATGGAGTAGATTTTGACGAGGTCTTTGCACCTGTTGCTCGCATCGAAACAGTCAGATTGATCATAGGAATGGCGGCTTCACATCGATGGGAGTTACATCATTTGGATGTAAAAACTGCTTTCTTATACGGAGAACTCAAAGAAGAGGTATACGTTAAACAACCTGAAGGCTTTGTTGTGAAAGGTAGTGAGAATAAAGTTTATAAATTGAGGAAGGCGCTTTATGGGTTGCGACAAGCTCCTCGGGCTTGGAATGAGAAGCTTCATACGGTCTTGTGTGAGCTAAACTTTGAACGATGTCTTAAAGAACCATCTCTGTACCGGAAGAAGCAACACGAAGATCTCTTGCTAGTGGCTGTTTATGTGGACGACTTACTTGTGGCAGGGTCTAACATAGAGATGATTCACGAGTTTAAAAGAGCTATGGCGGCAAAGTTTGAGATGTCCGATCTCGGAAGATTGAGCTACTACCTTGGGATAGAGGTCATTCAACGAGAAGGAAGCATAATCTTGAGTCAGGAACGGTACGCTACTAGGATCTTGGAGGAAGCTGGCTTAATGGGATGTAACTCTGCGCATATACCCATGGATGCAGGAGTTAAACTCGGCAAAGCAGAGAAGGAAGAAGGAGTTGATGAGAGAGAGTACCGCAGAAACATTGGTTGTCTTCGGTACTTGTTACATACGAGACCTGATCTTGCGTGCAGTGTGGGAATCTTGAGCAGATACATGCACAATCCCAAGGTATCACACAACGTGGCTTTGAAACAGGTACTCCGTTACTTGGCAGGGACATTGAGCTATGGTTTGGTGTTTGAGGCAAAGTCGGATGAGAGTTTGGTTGGCTATAGTGATAGTAGCTACAATGTTGATCCAGATGATGGAAAGAGCACGACTGGTCACATTTTCTACCTCGGTGGTAACCCCATTACATGGTGTTCTCAGAAACAAGAGATCGTCGCATTATCATCATGTGAAGCAGAGTTCATGGCAGCGACAGAAACGGCGAAGCAGGCGATTTGGCTGCAGGATCTTCTCAACGAGGTGCTTGGTCGTCCCGGCAAGATTGTGGTGATAAAGATCGACAACAAGTCGGCAATAGCTCTGTCCAAGAACCCGGTTTTTCATGGACGCAGCAAACACATTCACACAAGGTTCCATTTCATTAGAGAATGTGTTGAAAAAGGACTTGTGAATGTCGAACATGTTGCAGGAGTAAGACAGAAGGCTGATATACTTACGAAAGCATTAGGAAGAGTTAAGTTTGTAGAGATGAGAAGTCTCATTGGAGTTCAAGACTTGAAGAGAGAAGATTTCAAGCTTAAGGGGGAGAGTGTTGAGATAAGCATGAAATAGCTTAGAGTACAAGCTACCTAATCCTATTGTGTTTGAATTTATCTAAAGGATTAGGAAATAGAGTTGTGTTAATCCTAATGAGTTTAGGATAATTATAAAGTTATATAAAGAGATGCAAGGGTGTTTGCATATCTTATGAGTTTGAGAGCTTTAGTTTTTTGAGTTGTTTTCTAAAGCATTGAGAGAGTTTTAACAAAGCGTTCTTTGAGAAATATAGTTCTTTGATTCAATAATTAGTCGTTACACCGTCTGCATATTGGCGCGTAAAAAGTGCTATAATGACCATTAGTTCATAATTATAGCAACTTTCATTAAATTAATTGCCAACTTTTGTTGATGATCCAATTAATTATAGCAACTTTCACTAAATTAATTGCCATTTTTTGTTGATATTCCAATAATAGACTACTCGATCAACTTAATATAGAATTGCCGTTGGCTATAATCAGAATGGGTGTTCCACTACTCCACCATTAGTTTCACCAACAACTCAACTTGGCTTTTAAATGCTTACAGTGGACTACTGCTTTTGTCACTAATTTATGTTAAGATATTTTTGCACGAAAGATATAGAATTAAAAAGTTTTATTTGGCCGTTACAGACCAATCCTCTCTGTACACTTCATGAGCGTCAAGATGGATTTATCGAAAAAGTTCAATACTATGCATTCACAATATGATATTAATAAGACTTTGTTTCATTAATTATTACACCTGGATAATACAGCGATGATAAGTTAACATGTTTGTATTTGGCTACTAAGCATTTTATGATTGAATGGTGGGAATACTATAAGAAATTGCCTTTTTTATTTCTTAGTTGTCAATACAATAAATAACGAATTAATCATTTGTTTTCTTGGTTTTTGTACACTCTTTCCAAAAGAAAAAAAAAGGCTAATCATGTGTGTGTTCTATACTCTACAGAATGTCGATGAAAGTACACAAATATTCGAATTAGGTCGGTCGGGACATTCATGTTTCAATGAACATCAAAGCAGCAGCACATGTACCACAATGTATCGAAAATATAAATAATCACAAAATCTTAAACTATATTCGTCAGTTCAATTTCAGTTGTAAAGTATGATCAATCATTTGAATCTTGTACACTAAAGAAGAACAACAAATTTTATAACAATAAATAAAAGGCCCAATCGGCACAATTCAATAGCGCGACAACAACTGTAATGGTTAGTTGTGTAAATCAATCACATTTCTATATATTTAAATTTAGTATTATAAAATTAACAAGTTGTACACAAGAAATAAATAATCAGAATTATTGAATGAAATGGTCTTTTAAATTACATTTTAAATTAAATTAATAAGTAAAACAGCTAAGCCATTCTAGGTCTATTCTTCCTCCCCCGGTCTGGACGGCGCTCGGGGGCTTTTGTTTTGTCCCGTCCCATAGTTGCTACTTATATATGTGATAGCCACATGCACCACATCATTCTCTAGTTGACAAGTGGAAGTATCATTGACAAACATGTGGTGTAGTTCCATTTCAAATTCTGACGGTGTGTTTTGTTTCCTCTCGTGCCAAAATGGACGGTCGTTGAGGATTAAGATAATGCTATATTAGTATTTTGCGAATGTGGAGAAAGACGAGAATTTGGAGATATTAACTGGATGGAGACACCAATCCTTAATTAACGGATGTGTTTATTAATTTAGTTTAACCCTCGATTAAAGCAGGACCAAGCTTTCTTCCTAATTATAATTACGGAGTATTAATTTTCATATATGTATATTATGTGTAATGTAATCCTGGATTTAAGAAAGTGAACACATTAAAGTAAATATCAGAGGAATTGCACTAATGTCTTGTCTATAATTATAATCTTTAAACAATTATATCTCACTGTAAAGAAAAACAATTTTATCTCGTTAGATATAATCCACTTTTCTTTTTTTTGAACGACAGACATAATCCACTTAAGATTAACATGGTTACATGTTTTAGAAACTTTTTGTTGACAATTAAAACAGAATATAGTATAATAGTTAAATATGACCAATACTTGTGAATTGGTTAGGGGACATAGAATTCTTGCTGTGAACGACTTAGTTAGTTACTTTCAATAACATTGTATTAGTTAAATTTGAAATAGTATCCGAGTGAAAATGTTGTCCTTGAATCTTTATGCTTTAGCTTCCCCAAAGGGGAAAAAAAAAGATATGCTGGATGATTAGATAAGCATACATTGACAAACTTAAATCAAGGTATGATATCGTTATATGAGTATATTGTACCATACATTTCGTGTTTCAATAGTTTCATACAATGGACTCGTATTACTCCAGGTGCAAGTCATTACAATTATTTTATACCATTGGTTCCATTATTGAAAAGACTAAACTAAAATTAGATAACTAATCCTGAGAAGGGCCCATGAGGCAGTTCTTTACATTTGTTTTCTGACAACGAACTTTTGAATGACGTAATCATAAGCTCCAATAATATAGTACATCACTAAAGTTTTTGCATGGATAAAAAAAAATTGAATGGATGGTTTTCCGAAAGATAATTCAAAGTGGGTAACACAACTCCGGGATTCCATACCATCACAGTAATTTCATATGTACTAGCAACATTACTTTTATTTTTATATTTACAATTACTTCAACTAGGATTTTTTACGTGAAATATTATACTGGTGGACCAACAAAACAAATATATATCATAATTAGGCTGGGTGCAATGTCTCTCATAATTGAACTGGCCCGGCTTGTAGATAAGTTTAGTTTAATCTGTAACTCCTTTTACAGCTACTCTTGACTTCGAAGTTTCAAATGCGTAAATTCAGGGAGAATATGATTGAAAAACATAGCAACAAAAAGCAGAAGAAAATTCATTCTGTGGCACAATTTTAACATTGTAACGTGGATGGTCTTGTTCAGTTCTGATTCCATGGCCTTTCTCACTGCGTTGTTTTCTCTAAGTTTAGCCACTTTTTCTCTCTTCCTTACCTGATCAGTTACTTCCATTCCCATGTGGTTAATACCGATTTTCTCACGAGCTTTGTTGTAAACAGGCTCATCGTATATCAAAAACGTCTTTGATCCAAACAATTCTGTTTCAAATGTGATCTCTTTCTTTGAGGCTTTTGCCTTTTCAAGAACCTCTCTCTTGAAATCTTCACTCTTTAACTCCAACTCCCTGGAATATCTCCACGTCTGTTTTCCCCAAAATGTCCTGAGACATAAGAAACACATTCTCATGAGAATGATCAATGATCTAACAAAACCAATGTTTAAAAAATCGTTAGACGATAACTAGGTGATTTGTATAGGCTAATTAGCTACTAATCGTATTATTCGGGGTCTAAGCGGGACTAGGTGTTAACAGATTGATTTATTTTATATATTTTATATCTATATTAAATATTTAATTTTAGAAGTAATTATAAAATTACCTGGATAAATTATAGGAATTAGACATACAAAAATAATAAATTAGATAAACTTGTAGATTCACACTAACATTATTGGTTGATTTGACAAATCTAAACCAATTTAAATCAATTTAACCCTATTCAAACCAATTTTAGTCGGTTTAGAACCATTTAAACCGATATGAAACACAAAAATCAGATAATAAGAAAATCAATTTGGTTATGGACGATTTGCCGTCTAGGCAGAGGTGCATAAGCCGATTTTTAGAATACAGAACAAAGAAGAAACATCTTTATTTTACCTGTTCTCGTAAGGTGGGAAACTTGTTGTAGATGAACAAGTAACGTAGATCTTTGTCTTGATGTCCCATAACAATAGGTGCATTCTGTAGTATGAAATGCAAGAAACCTTCAGCTCTCTTAAGATTCTGAGTCAACTCTTCAACCGGTGCTGAGTGAGACTCCATAGTCTTCAAACTCTCGTTCAGCTTCTCAATCAACCTCCTCTATCTCTCGGTACTCGCTTCAAGCATCTTTTCCAAACTCAACGCCTTCTGTTTCCAATACGCAACCGTATCAAACTCCTCGTCGATCTTAACCCTTTTCTTGTGCTTAAACCTGCGGTACAAATCGCTAGTATCATCCAAAACCGGAACGTTCTCAGGCTCTTGAGTCTCGAAGTTATGCTCCTCTATGATCTTTAGCTCTTTGGCCTCTGCTTCTTCTCTTTGCCTGGTGAGAATCTTGACCTCTTCTTTAAATAGCTTAACCGCGTGGTCCTGCGTGTACTCCCACTGTTTCACAAGGTTGGTGAGTTGAGAAGAGCCTTGGTTAGTCATGTTCATGAGTTCTGGTAAGCGTTTTAAATCAGCCATGGTGCGTTTCTCAGCGATATCAACTTCTTTTAAGGTGTCTGAATCACCGGCGGGTTTCTCGACGTTGAACCGGTTGTCTGCTTGGGTTCCAACGTCTTCGGGCCACATGGAAGACAAGACTTTGATGTCCATCTCTTCTGTCTGATCAGTCTCCATTTCTCAGGACAAAAACACTCTAATTCAAACAGCCTTTTTATTTAACCAGAATCTTGGTATGATCAAGAACCTGTATCAACGCTTCGGAGTCAGTTACAATCCATCTCTGACCAGAATCTTGATCTTTATGAAAAATGTAGTATGGATTTTAGCAAAAGAAAAACTAGAAGTATGGATCATTCATTATTCATTATCTTTGTCTCTCGGATTAAATATATTGGACCATGAAGTCACCCATCAAATGTGTTGTAAATGTATCGAAGTTTTAAAAAAAATCCAATAATAAAAAAAACAGGGGTTGTATATGAAACCTTTTGAGCTATGTTTTTTTTTTTGAGAATTACCCTTTTGAGCTATGTTCGGAAAGAGAAACACAAATGAAGAGGATTGAATATAAAGCTTACCTTATGTTGGAAAGAAGAAGAACATCATCTTGGAATTATCGAAAAGTTCAATATGTATTTTTATGGTTTTATTAAGACTTGATTTTAAGATTTTTTTCATTAATTATTACACCCTGATTATATACTGTTGATGATTAAAATTGTATTTTTGTAGCTACTACTTTTTTTTTATTAACTACGTTTCTATATATATTTAATTACATTTTTTGATGATTGGATGGCGAGATAACGTATGAAAATGCTTCTTTTTTACTAGTTGCTCAAAAGAAAAAACGAATGAGTTATTTGTTTTTTTTTGGCTTTTATACTCTTTTCCGAAGAAAACTTTTCCGAAGAAAAGTAAAACTACCATGTGTTTCAAGAGTCTATAGAATGTCAACGGAAGTAAACAAATATTCGAACTAGGTCGGGACATTCATTTTTTCATGAACATCAAAGCAGCAGCACATGTACCATAACTGTATCGGAAATAAAATTGGATCAATAGTCCCGAGAGGGCCCGTGTCAGAGTTCTTTACATTTTTTTTTCTGGCAACGAACTTTTGAGTGTCGTAATCATAAGTTCCAATAATACATCATTAAAGTTTCGGCATGGGATGGTGTTATGAAAGATAATTCAAAGTGGGTAACACAACTCCGGGATTCCTTACCATCACCGTAATTTCATATGTAGACTATAGTAACATTACTTTTATTTTTATATTTACAATTACTTCAACTAAGGCCTTTAATATGAGAAATATTATACTGGTGGACCATCCAAAAAACATCTAACTAGGCTATATACATTATGTCTCTGATAATTGAATCAAACCTACAATAGACAAGTTCAGTTTAATTTGTAAACTTTTTTACAGCTACTCTTAACTTCCAAGTTGAATGAAACATAGTAACAGAAACGCAGAACAGAATCAATTCTGTGGCACAATTTTAACATTGTTAGAAGGATTATCACCAAATATCACACAAGAAAGCAGCGAGAGATATATATATATATGATTTAGAGAAAGCTTCAGTCTTAGCTCCAACTCCTCTACAGAAATATTTGCTCAATTTCTTGTGGCATTTTTACTACAATCTCTGCGTATGCTGCAATGAGCAAAGTTAAATTCAGTTGAAATAAACAGTAAAAGCAACAATTAACAGATTGGAGTTTAATCTAGAAATACCTTCAGGTAGTGATTGGATCCTTAAGGCATCCTCGGCAAAAGATAAACGCACAGGGATTGCTTGACTTGCAAGTTTGCTTAACCTAGGGCTTGTGCACTGCCTCTTCAGCTGGTGCATTGGCCATGCTAGAACTCTTACTTTTGTCGGAAGTTCACACATAAGATTCCCATATCTCAGGCTCACCACCACCTTGCTTCAATGCAAAAACATTATTTGGTTTTGAAAAAGCTATAGAAAAGAAAACATGAATCTCATTCAAGTGGCAACAAGGTCACCAGAATTGTATTTAATGGCTTAAGAAATTGCTAACCAGTCACAATCATCTATCGCAAATTCAATCATGTGGTAAGGAAGACTGTGATAAAGCTCACTGATCTGATTTCCGTAGAGCTCTTTGATAAGCCGGACCTACAATATAGAATCAGGAGAAAAGGTCATGACCCAAAAGAACAATGTGAAACGCCAATCCGGCAAACACAATCTAATTTTGATCATCCACTCATGGAATCTTGATTGTTTTCATACCTGCTCCCTCCTTTCCACATATGCGTGCAGGAGATCCCCAACATTATCGAAAAATTTCTGGCGTCAACACAAGTTATAGACCAAAAAAAAAAAAGATTTTAAGAAAAGTAAAAGTAAAAAATATAAACTGAAGATAAGGAACTGTAGAACAACATCAAAGCAAGTTGAATCTCGGCAGTATATCCAGAAACCATGCTCACCTTAGCATTCGAAGAAAGTAGATCATTTTCCAAGTCACGTAGTGGCAAAAAAAATGGAATTGTGTGCTCAAGTACATTCATCTTCTCCAAAAACGACTTGCTCTCAAGCACACAGTGGTAAATCTCGTAAGTTTCTCCTACATATAAAAGAAATAAATCATCACCAAACAAAATTCCTAACTCTCTTTCGGTGATACACCAGGTCTGACGAGAAAAATCGCTATGTTTTAGTATAATTGCCATCTATAGTTCAAAATACCTGCAAAAGATGTTTCATACTGTATTCCAATTCTCGCTCCCTCTAAGCAATAAATCACCTGTTTGATAGATATATCAAATATATAAGCTAAAAACGACATGGTATCAATTCAAGGTGAGAAGTCACTTCAAAGTTAAGACTACCACAGTGTCAGTCAAAACTGTGAAATAAGAAGGGACCATGGTAAAATATGTGCTATCTAGGCTATAAGGCCTCCGCCAACAGAACGCATGCAGGTACGAACAAAATCACTTTCTAAACAGATGAATTTGTAAGAAAGTAAGACCTAGGAGTTACCTTATTTCCCACCCTGTAAGCAATTCGTTCTTCAAGATGAGAAACTGGTGCAAAACCTGAATTCCCGCTATCCTTTTTGTCAGCCTCCATATGCACCTACAAAGTAAAAGTCAACAAAATCAACAGATGGAAAGAAAAAGATGGATTCAAGATAACGTTTGACAAAGAAAAAAAACCAATCCATTTTATTTTATTTCGTCAGAACAGCATAACTAATCGAGAAAGTGTCTACTAAGCCCTCAACCAGATACTAAGGATTGAAACACCTATTTATGAAGTACACAATGATGGATGTGACCATACCCGTTCTCTTAGTGTAGCCAACAAGCCATCATTCCACTCTTCCCCATCTAAGCATACTTCTGCAGAGGAGAGGAGAGAAATATACGGATGAGCATACATACTCCTAAAACAAAAATATAGCCACAGATGATCCAAGCACGTCGTTTAAATAGTGCTGATGAACAATTCAGCAATCTATACCCACCTTGACTTTGGGATGCCCGAGCAGCTTCAAATTCTTTGCTTAACCGATCAAATATCATCTTATCAGAATCCCTAGCATAAATGATCACCAACTCAAAAGTTAAAACTTCAAGACGATCGATAAGTAAACAACATATTTTCAGAGGCGTATTCTTACCTGGTAAGACGGTCTGTCAATTGTTGATGCCTCTTGAGAAGATTCGTGACTAGGAAAAGAGCATAAAAAAATTAACTTTGAGTACTGGACCCAAGAAAATATGAACCACAAGAAACCATGTTACTCACATCGTGCTCGTGTTGAATCCAATGGAATGTCTTCGTCCAGCGAAACAATCTAGTAGCAGCAAAGGCAACTCTTAAAGAATCTGCCTTTTCAAGGTTACAACTGAAGATAATAAAACTGAAAAGGGTGTGTAATTTATTTACCATCTCTCCCATCTTTGCTTTCCAGAGAGCTCCCTATTGACCAAGCTCCTGCCAAAAACACAGAGAAGTTGATCATCAATGTCACATATCGTATTTTCAATTTGCATACATCACTTCTAAAACCCCACAATCCCATGATAACTAGCCCTAATTCAACACATATTCCAAAATTTGAGACGGAGATTCCTTTACAAAGAGTATCTCATCAGCTATAACAAACCATCCAACACCAGTACAAAGATGAAAAGAATCCTCACGCTTCATTCAAAACCTAAACCAGATTCTCAACGCAGGAAGCATTGTCAAACAAATTGAAACAACAACAAGAGAATGAGAAGCAAACTCCTAGCACGATCAAATACGCCTAAGCTCTATGAAATCACAATTTCTCCTCAGACGCGAACAGAGGCAAACAGAAACGAGAGGCTGAATCAGAATCCCTAGCATGTCTAATTCGTCGCAGCAGACAAAAAAACTAGAACGAAGAACACTAGCTTACCGACGCCGACGAGCAGAGAAGAAAACAGGTCGAATTGGCGGGGAGAGGCGAAGAGCCGTCGCAATCGCCGGGTAAGATCAGGCGGAGGAGGGACAGAGACTTAAGACCAGCGACGGGAGGTTGATATACATAATCAATACATAATAAATTAATCGGTTTGGTTATACCGGTTTGTAGTTGAAACCAAATTCCCCAAAACGCCGTCGTTTAGTCACTATTAATTGGGTGAATATGAGCTCATAATTAAACTGGGCCTCTTAAAAAGCCCATTAATAAAATCTTATCCACGAGCCAAGTCCGCCACGTGCGTCTTCCTTTCATATGGCCTCCGCCGTCGTCTCCGCTGCGTTTCGACTGCCGCTCGCTACCCGCCGATTCTCCAACTCGTCGCCGCGGATTAGCTTGCATCATCCCACGATCTGGACTCGTCATCTCCGTCGGATTACAACAGCTTCATCCATGAGCCAACTAACCAGCGAAACCGATGCCTCCCGTACTAACGACGAGAACTCGGCGGAGAAACCAGACGACGTCGTGGTGCAGTACGTTGTGCTTCGACGAGATCTGATCGATTCGTGGCCACTCGGAAGCGTGGTGACTCAGGGATGCCACGCGTCGGTGGCGGCGATCTGGTCGTTCAGAGACGATCCGGTAACGCTTCAGTACTGTGATCCGCAGCACATTGACTCTATGCACAAGGTGCTTCACGGTTAATCGAATGACAGTGTGAATCAATGGTGGATGATAACATTCGTTTTTTTTTTTTTAAATCAGGTCACTCTTGAAGTTAAAGGAGAAACTCAGATGATGAATTTGTCAGAGAAGTTGAAATCAGGAGGAATCTCTCATAAGGTGTGGATGGAGCATCCGGAGAATATTCCGACTTGTATCGCTACAAAGCCTTATCCCAAATCTCAAGTCTCTCCTTTCTTCAAGAAGCTCAAGCTTTGCAAGTGATTCTTCTCCTTTTTTATATTAAAAAATCTCAGTTATAAAGGGACACACTCTTTTGAATGTTAAGTTTTTGCATAGAGTAAAGAAAAGAAGCAGATGACTACTAGTTCATATGAAGCATTGATATGTTGATGCTTAACCAAAACAAGAAACAAAATTAACAATGAAAACAATTAAAAAACAATTGACACAGTTCTTATGTGATATAATATAGAGGCAGAGATGTATATCACTTAGATGCAGCAGTTTCATAGTCAATAACTGTCTGAAAGGCTCCAGCGAGAGCCAAGACCTTGTTCTTCCTTTTATTCTCTTGCATCTTACTTGCTATTACATCGTTGTATGCTGATGGAGATTCCTTCTTTCCTTGCACCACTTCCTTCTTTGCTCCTTCCTCTGGTGATTCTTCTGCTTGATCCTTTGTTTCTGTTGGTGCTTCTTCAACTTTGTTGCTTTCGCTCTCCGCTTCTTTAGCTTCTGCGTCTTCCTCTTCCTTGCTTTCTTCGACATTTTCAGCTTCTTTCATAACTGGAGTAACAACTGTCTCGCTATTCTCCT
The DNA here is from genome assembly GCF_000695525.1 of Brassica oleracea var. oleracea. NCBI lineage: Eukaryota > Viridiplantae > Streptophyta > Magnoliopsida > Brassicales > Brassicaceae > Brassica > Brassica oleracea. The sequence goes on along the minus strand of NC_027750.1, from coordinate 2,322,557 downwards.
CGTAATCCTCAACTTCTTCCTTGTCTTTGTTGTTGTTTTCTTCGGTATTCTCTGGTTCTTTCTGCTCCTCTGTTTGCTCTTCTGTTGCATTCTCGATGATCAGTTCGCCTTTCTCTTCTTCTTTGGAGGCATCCACTAGACCGGTCTCCTTCTCTTCACCGGATTCCTCAGGCTGTACATCCTCATCTTTACCTTCTTCTTTGGACACATCCACTTGACCGGTCTCCTCTTCACCGGGTTCCTCAGGCTGTACAACCTCATCTTTATCTTCTTCTTTCGGCTCAGAAACTTGTACATCGGTCTTGACCTTGACAATCTCCTCCTCATCCTTATGTTCAGGCGCAGGAGGAGAAGAAGATTCCGGGGTAATCTCTTTTTTACCCAAAGGTTTCTTTGGAACATTCTCAGAACCTTCCTTTTTACTCTTGGAAGAGCTACCACCGCTCAGACCGCTCTTCTTCACCCCTGGAGATCCTCTTGAAGCCACAGGAGCTGACTTCACCGTGCTGCCTCCTCTACCGCCTCTGCTGCTGCTTCCATGGAAAGATGAAGAGCGCAGACCAGTGGCAGGCTTCTCTCTCGGAACCACGGGTCTGTCACGTGAGCGTGCAGGAGAGGTGTTGAGAGACTTATTATGGGTTGACGAAGTTGATGAAGTCAAAGACGAAGGAGGACGATCAAAGGAACGTCTACGAAGAAGCTTGTCTTCGACAGCGCTGTTCTTCTTCAAAAACTTGACCGGGTCTGGTCTGGAGCTGATTGTGGGTTTGAGATAATTGGGCACAGGCTTCTCAGCTGTCTTCTTGTCAGATCCATCGGCTTCTGATGATGGTGCAGGCTTTGGCTTTCTGCCAAGAGATCTTGATCTGGTTAGGTTTGGGTTGTCTGGTTTCGTTTTCGTTGTACCAGAGCTCGTTGCCATTATTCAATAATTAACTAAATGACCTGAGAAAATGTAATATTTCAAAACATTATCAAATAGGTAGCAGCAATGCTTAAGACATTAATTGTTATGAGAAGAAGATATACCTTGAGGTGATAGGAGATGAATAAAAGCATTTGAACAAAAGAGAAGAGACGCGTATATCAAGAAAACTAACCTCCAAAGATTTGTGGTGGAAAATTAGGGTTCTTATTTATTTTTAGAACTCTGTTTTTTTTTTTGTAAACGGAGCTTAAATCCCGCATAACTTTGGTGGATGGTGATGGTGGAGATCATGAATCGTTCCTTTTATATATTTTTCACGTTAACAAAATAAGACCCAGTTATAACGATTTCGACCGTTTTGGGAAACCGTAGACTTTGTTTGAGCTGGATAATCTTTTCCACGTAATTGCAATTTAATTAGATGGCCATGCATATCTACATTTATTTATCAGTTTTTTTGTTTCCTAGTGAATAATAGTTTATTTCCTTCAGTTTTACATGCTCAATGGGGAAGTATATTCTTCCTTATTTAGTTTAAGAATAATAATTAAATGTATTTATTTGTTTCTTATTAATTAATGACAATATATTTTTTTTGATACAAAGTAACCAATCAATATCTACAAATTAAACTGTTTTGTTTTGATGAAAATCATGACCAGGCATGGGCATTCGGGGGCCCGTCGATTTCGGTTCGGTTGATTCGAATTTTTGGATTTTCGGTGTTATGCTCATAAATCTCATTCAGATTTTACTAATTATAAGGTTGGGTTCGATTTGGTTCCTTCCGGGTTTGGTTCAGATCGGATTGTAACTAATGTTTGAAATTGTCCAAAAAATATATTTTTCAAACCTCAAAATTGACAAAAAAAAAATCAAAATATAGAAATTATTCGCAAATCTAATTAAAAATTAGTTAAACTATCTAAATTAACTAAACAGTATTCAAAATATCAAATAAAACAAACTACAAAATATTTTAAATACTTTGAAATATCTAAATCACCTTAACATATATATAAAACATTAACATATTTAATTAATCTTCGGATCCTAGTTTGGATTTTGGTTCGGTTCGAGTTATAACCAAATCTCAAAGTACTAAGTTCATAAGTTCTGTTCGGATATTTTTGTATAACAGTTCGGATTTGGTTTCGGTTTTTCCAGTTCGGGTTTAGATAGGTACTTCGGATTGGGGTAAAAACGTCCGGAACTAATCATGACTACGAGAGTAATTTATTTACAAGCGTTACATATAATGATTCAGTGAAATATTAAATCACAGATCTATTCATGGCTCCCAAGTCTTAGTCTATAGTATACAAATTACACTAGTGTGATTTATGTTTGTTAATTATGTCTCTCTGTTTCTGACTGTTTCAAACTTCCCATGCATGGGCCTACGATAATGGCCCCACGTCGGTAAGATCAGCACTCACAGTCTCGTACTTTTTTGGGCTTTGCCCCTTTTTGGGTGTTTAAAATGAAATAGTAGCTTGCATGAAGAGGTAGACGAAAAAAAAGAGAGAGTAGCTTGCATGAAAGGATTAAGTATATTGTTGAGGCCTGAGGGTTAATATTTTATGAGCCATGATCCCGATTAGATTATGTAATGAGAGAATCCTAACCGAGGAAGCATGTTTGGTTGAAATGGAACCGGTTTGGTTTGGTACCGTAAGTGTACATGTCGCCCACTCTTCCTGTTGTATACATGTTCGTTCGCATGTGATTAAAATAGATTAGAAGACTATGTCTATGGAGTAAGTAGTGTTCCACTTAAATGCATATTAGGGTTGGTTCGAAATGTGCATTTACACATATATAGTCCCTGATAACTTTTTCAACCAACTTTCATATAGCCCATAAATATGTCTGTTTAAGTTAATTAGTAGTATGTTCATAAACTACTTATCTTTCATAAAAAAGAGTCCTCTCATGGCATATGATGGTAACAAATCCCAATTTATTAAACATGAATACATGTTAATTAGTTTAGCCTTGTTGACCAAAGAAATGTTTATTCGTTTGATCTCTTGATTTTACGCCAAAAAGACGATACCGATACGTTTGTTAATATAGCTTTCTCGACGTTACCAAATAATTAATTAATTAGTTACAAACTCCATTAGTTTCACCAAAAAAAAAGAGAGAAATTTAATTAAATATCATTCCGTCTACAGAACGTAACGCCGCTAACGACAACGGTGTTGTTTTGGCTCTTCCGTCGTCATATGATGGCGACGCTAGTGTGGATCTCAGCCGTCCATCTTTAGCTTCCAATGAACCAAACCCGAAACCAACGGCCCTGATCTTTCTAACCGCTTTTCCACGTTTGCTACATCACTTTAAATGTAAACTTTATTTTAAACTAAAGAAGTTTATAATTATATAAAGAGAAAAAGACAAAAATAGCCATAAATCAAGTTTTTGTTCCAAAACTAGTTCTCAAAGTCAAAAATCACAAAAATAGCACTTAATGTTTTATCAAAAGTCACAAACTTAGGGTTTAGAGTTAAAGGGTGAGGTTTAGGATTTAGGGTTTAGAGTTTAGGGTTTAGAGTTTAGGATTTAGGGTTTAGGGTTTATGGTTTAGGGTTTAGGGTTTAGAGTTTAGGGTTTAGAGTTTAGGATTTAGGGTTTAGGGTTTATGGTTTAGGGTTTAGGGTTTAGAGTTTAGGGTTTAGAGTTTAGGATTTAGGGTTTAGGGTTTATGGTTTAGGGTTTAGGGTTTAGAGTTTAGGGTTTAGAGTTGAGAAATGAGGTTTTGGGGATAAGATTTCAAATTTTGAAAAATAAAAAAATTAAAATTTTCAAAGGATAAACTTAGAAAGGTGTTATTTTGGTCATTTTAGTTTTTTGAGTGCTATTTTTGTGATATAAATTAAAAAGTTACTATTTTGGAGATTTGCTCTTATATAAATCCCACTAATTTATATATCGTCTTCTCTCCTAGCTCTCCGCGTTTTCTTTTGTTAATTCACAGACGGCGGAGAATCGTCGCTCGGAAAACGAAAAAAAAAGGCAACGCCGTAAGTCTCTTTCGTGGTCTTGCTAAGATGATCGGGAGAAATAGTTCATATGTTTGTTTCAGATTCTCTCTTTGTGCTTTGTAATGCTACTGTTTCCGTCTGTGGATTGAATTTTCAATTTTGCACAAGTTTTTTTTTATTCAAAGGTCAATTTTATAGTTATTGTTGTCTTAGCTTTGATCGGAACGTGTGAGTGGAAGAGTTTCTCTCTTAGTGTTGAATCAGAGCTAATCTACATACGTTTTGAGTTTTTGAGGTGGTGATTGGTGGAAGCTTGAATCACGGGGGCAAAAAAAAGGGTTATTATGATTAATGGAAAGTCCGTGTTTTTAGAATGAAGGCCCTTTTGTTTTTTTTTTTCTCTTGGATGGGACCATTACTCACCTCTCTCTTTTCTCTCTTTTTGGTTTCTTTAACCCGTGTTTTATTATCACCTCTCTCTTTTCACGATCACAGAATCAGGTTCGTGGCTTGCTTGATGTTTATGATTCATCACATTATAAACACCTGGTGTCTTGCTCTTGAATAATCTATACATCCACTTCCATAAGCTTTTTTTTTTAATTTTCTGATTGTTCTCTCTGGAAGATTGTTCTTAAAGCTTTGGTTGGTGACTTGGGTTTATATTATTTATTAATTTTTTTTGTTTGGTGTTGCTGAATATTCTATTTGAGCTCACGCTGGCCTGACAGGTATCTCAAAAACAATATTGTTTTCTTTCTCCAGGGAAAGGGTGTCTTTGATTCATGGATAGATGTGCAGGTAAACGATTGGTTGACGGGATGGTTGTGCAAGGAAAAGCAAGTGGCCCTGTCCTGCGTGAACATATGAAGAAGAAGAAGAAAGATGAAAAGATAACTCCCCGGATTGGCTTTACGGACAACAACAGGAAAGTTGGTCGGCCTCCGGTTTGTTCTTCCTCAAATGGAAAGGAAAAAATTGCTGGGAGTTCATCTCGAACTCCGGGTGGATTTGGATACTTGAGAAAGCCAGCCAAAGTTACTGGCAGGAGACAGCCTTCATCTAATTTGGACACAGATTCTGTTCATGATGATTCTGCTGCAGCTGAGCCCACCCTTCCACGCCTAAAGACTAAAAGAAGCATTCAGTCTCAAAACACCTTCTCTGGAGGAGGGGTAATGACAAAGGCAGGAAGCTCAAGTAGTCATCAGAAATCTGACTTGGACACTCGAGTGGGTCCCTCGGTTTCTTCATCCTCTGCTAGCGACCGCACTGTAAGAGGTGGTCTGAGCAGGAATGGATTGAGGAATTTGAGGTGCAACTCTATTATGTCTAATGTTCTTCCAACTAGCTCAAGCTCGGCAACAAAAATAAGTGTGAGTAAAACGAAAAAATCTGATGGAGAGAGCAGCTCCTCTAGCAAAGGCAATAAGAGTGGCGTGTCAGTGCTAAAGGGAATGAATCAAAGTTCTTCTCATGGAAACGGAACCACACTTTCTGATAGCAGAAGGAATCGTGTAGTACCAACTATCAGGGATAATGGTGTTGTTTCAAGTAGTAGATCAGGACGACGTGGAGCTGTTGCATCCCTTGCTACTTTCCGACAAACACCTCATCCTGCAACACCAACCAATTCCAGTTCTTCTCGTACATTTACTCCATCAAATAGTTACAGTAGGACGAGCAGTAGTACCGGCCGGTTAGGTCGCATGATGCCTGGTAGCCCCTCTTTGGTGAACCGGGATGGTTTAAGTCGCTACAACATGAATGGAATTGCTGAGGTAAGAAGTTACCATCACCTTGTTGTCTGATTTCATTAGAAGCTTTGGCATGTTCCTCTGTGTTGTGATAACACTATTTTGAAAATTTCTCAGATACTGTTGGCCCTGGAGAGAATTGAACATGATCAAGAGCTTACATATGAGGTAATTACAAGCAAGCTTGGTCTTGTTATTTGAACATGTTTTGTCCCAGTCTAGAGTGTTTCTGACGTTTCTACTTCTTTTCCCACAGCAACTAGCCTCTTTAGGGACGAATCTATTCTTAAGTGATATGATCAGATTCTACGATCAGCATAGCGACATGAGGCTTGACATTGATAACATGTCATATGAGGTTAGTCTTTGCATTTATTTATTTTACCCCTTGGACGAGTATTCACCATTTTGAGCTTAACAGTCAAAAGTCTGTTAAGACTAATATCATGTTTACACAAATTTTTCAGGAACTACTAGCTTTGGGAGATGAAATGGGTACAGTGAGCACAGCTCTAAGCGAAGAAGCACTCTCGAGAAGCCTCAAGAAAAGCATTTATCAGGAGACAGATGAAACTGGTGCCATCTCTCTGAATAAGGATGATGATATCAAGTGCAGTATTTGCCAGGTCTCTCTTTTTATTCAACTACAAATTAATCCACTGCTTTGTCTAGTTTATACTTCACTTTCTTTTTTCTGCATTCTTCATACAAAATCTTGGATTTCATTCTTCATGAATCATGATTAATAAAAGTACACATTGAAATTTAATTAAAAAAGATTAAACCGATTTTAGGATATTTCGCAAGTAGTGCAGACAAAAGATAAGAAGGCTCAATTTCTAATGAACAAACAAAATTTTACAACAGTTGAGGATTTTTATGAGTCTTGGATGATCCGAGTAACTTTGCCCATTGCGACTGTTCTTCCTGATGATCTAAGGAACACTCTTCCAAGAGCTCTACTTTCAGAAAATGTCTCCACACAGACTGGATAATGAAGACTCACCTGCAGATTATCACAGCAAAAAATTGTCATACCAAAGCAGTTTATGTATGTTCCACAAACAAAAAGACAAGTGAGAGATTTCAAACCTCAAGCATTGCACTTTGTTTAGCAGTTAGACAACGAGGAGACTTCTTTGTCGGCTCCCCTGTTTTGGGATCAAGCATTGCCACAAGCTTCACAACTGTTGCTGCTTCCTTTGCATGGTGCACATGAAACTCCAACTATAAATGAGATTGGAAGGGGTCAGAAAACATTATACGAATAATAGGAGATTGAGCATGAGAGAGAGGGCCTTCTTCTCTTTTTACCTGAGAACCGAGTAAGATCGGTGTCGCACCTTCCAAGACGAGCACCATCAACTCCAAATGAGTTGCTACTGAAACTGGGTAATCAGGATGGCACAGCACACCTCCTGCCATCACTTGATTTGCATCGATCCCTTGCAAAGCTATTGCTACGTTATCTCCAGCTCTTGCGATGGTGCAACCCTGAGAGTCACGCTCCAAAGACCGCACGGTTCCTTGCTCTCCCGATGGCATAACTATTACCTAGCGGCAAGTTTCAGTAACGTAAGCCATCAGTTAAATCAGTCTCATTTGAACCCTTAAACAAGATACTAAAGGCACATCCATAATCGATTTAAAGCTAATGACAACAAAGATAACTTTACACTAAGACACCTTCCAGAACACCCAAACATAACTTGTACATAAAGTAATAGTTGTGTACCTTGGATCCTGAACGAACAGCTCCAGCTTCAAGTTTGCCACACGCAGAAACCTGCCCATGTGAGTTTGATCTCACAACGTCACATATAGGCATGAGCAGAGGCTTTGAGACGTCTCTACCAGGAGAGTTAACAGAGTCAACGGCATCCAATAAACATGGACCTTGGTACCATGAGGATAGGCGGCTTTCAGAGGGAGCAGAAACCAAATTTTGGTTCTCCATGGCACTTAAAGGAACCCACGTCAGAGACGACTCTTTAAACCGACACGACTGAAGAAAAGATCCAACATGCTGCCTAATCAAATCAAACCTGTCCTTGGAATACCCAACAATATCCATTTTGTTGACTGCAACTATGACTTGCTCCACGCCAAAGCCTCTAAGAACACGCGCATGCTCCCTCGTCTGGCCTTTCAAGTTATCAAAACCAGCTTCAAAGGCACCGATAGATGCATCCACGACGAGGATCGCCGCATCCGCTTGCGTTGCTCCTGCTATCATGTTGGGGACAAAGTCTTTGTGTCCGGGAGAGTCCAGCAAAACAACATGGTGTCTTTTGGTGTTGAAGTAAGCAACAGCCACCGTCATTGTTATTCCTCTTTCCCTCTCTTCAGCACTCTCGTCCAGTGCCCAGGCATATGCAAAGGACCCCTTGCCCAGCAACTTTGCTTCTTTCTCAAACTTGTGCATTTGTTTTTGAGATATTCTTCCTAGTAGATGCAGTAGTCTACCTGAAAGCGTTGATTTGCCGGAATCAACATGTCCAACCTACGATCAGATTGCAAATAATCAGTAATTCGCACGGGAGAAAAAAAAATCAGTATAATAGTCAAAAGAAACTTACTATGGCAAGGTTAAGTTGAGTTAGTGTATCTGATTCTTTATCAAGAAGCATCCACTCCTCTGGCTTATGGTTTGATTTTGATCTTGCACTTCTGATTTTAACATCTCTGGAGGTTTCTGTTTCCCTAGTCAAAGACATCTTGTTCATACTACCAGTTAGACTCTCTGACGCCTCCATGTTTTTTGAGGAAGAGTTTGTCTCATGAGACGTATCTGCTTTTGGTTTTGGCAAACTTTTGCCAGATTTTATGCAGCCAACATTAGCGTTGCTTCTACCTTGAGAGCTAGTTTCTGATCTATCTCTTTCTTTCTTTACAGGATTCTGTTCTGACAAATATTGCCTCTCTTTCTGCTTCATGCTTGCTGTTAAGAGTTAAAAACCAGCAATGGAAAAATCAACTAGACGAAAACAGAAAACCAAAGTAAAACACTCCCAAAGAGAAGTCTAAAATCTTGAATGATTGTGTCGATATTCATCCCAATTTTATAAGAAAAGATAAACACCATATCCAACAAAGAAATTAAGTAGAAACAGAGTACTATTGAAATAAGGAAAAAAAAAGGGAAATCCTTATTAGACTGGAACTAAAACTTCAGTATTACTAGCATCACCTGAGATTCTCAAAATAAATCATATAGGTTCAATTCAAGTGAGAAACAATAAGAAGAATTTGGATACTATTGATTCTGCCATCAACTGCACAAACACACATCTATTCTATAACCAAACACCTAGAGATAGCAAAAAACACTACTTTTTATCAAACATATAACAATATCTCAACCAAGTGACCTCAGAAAACAAACTCACTGTAGTAACAACAAAACTAGCTTCTCTGACTAATACAAACAACAAAGTCTTCACTAACATAAGATTTTGAGGATAGAAGAGACAGTACCTGTATTGTTATTGATGGTTTGGTTTCCACCAGCCACTGGGTCAAGACGAATAGCACCGCAGATATCACACGCATTCATACTCTCATCATTGTCATATGTACAGATTCCACATCTCCAAGCTATTTCCACTTCCTTATGTTCAGCTTCTTCTGCAGAGTTCATACAAAAGAGATCAATTAAGCCACAACAACAAAGACTCACAAGATGGGAATGCGGAAGATGTTTACCATGTTCATCATCATCATCATAGTCATAATCATACGCATCTTCATCGTCGAAACCATCATCGTAATCATCGAAATTGGAGAATCCTTTACGGGGCATCGTTTGTTTCTACGATCCTTCCAGCTTCTTCGCCTGCGAATTGATTATTACCGGCGATGGAGCCGAAGAGGAAGGATCCGGATCAAGGTTTGGGTCCGGATTCGGGATCCGGTTGGATAGTTTAATTAATTTGGGCTTTTAATGGGCCTGTATGCTCTGGACCAACAGCCTATTGTTTTCGCGAAAAGTTTTAATATTGATCTGAGGATTTTTTTTGAACAACGGAGTGATATTGATCCGAGGATAACATTCCATCGTCAGCTGAATTTTTTTTTAGTTTTGGAAAAAAACAAATATATATATATATTTATTATAATAATGTGTAGCATAGATATAGCTTAAACCCCAAAAAGCCAAGTAAACGACCGCTACAAATAATGTGCCAGTAGTACAAATAATGTGCCACCTTTTTGGCACACTAGTATTAAACGTGATGAAGAAGATAGAAGCATGCATGTGCAACAAACGTGCCGAAATAAATCAAAACCAATCCCAACAATAAAAGACATATTAACAAATAAAAACAAACTAAGCGATGACTCAAACTGAAAACAAAAACAAAGTACTGATGATAATACAATAACCATCGATTTTGTTTCTCGAGTTCAGACAGCTGCACACATATTCTCTCTGACCAGTACGTAACTCGGATAGTTCTGTCTGGAACTTATTGGTTAGAACAAAACAAACACAAACTAGACATTTTTTGTTGAAAATTAATCCGTATAATTATTCAGTGGAAATCACGGACGTGGAATATATTAGGGTTTTTGATGACGATGTCGTACATGTAAACGGAGTTGAACTTGGAGAAGTCTCTGGGTAAGGAGATGAGGTCGATGGAGGAGCGTTTGTGGTACTGGATGAGATTTGGGTCGCCATTGAAGTATCTCTCCCACCCAAGGCTCATTAGGATCTGTTCGAGTGATGAGTAAGAAGAGACTACTTCACCTGTCGGCAAATAAACCAAAACATTCCTACGGCCATGCGTCACTCCACCGGACTGGTTTGAATTCTCCACTAGACGTATAACTCCGTTGTTGAATATCCAAACACCTGACATGGTCTCACAAAATGAGTTTATAATTCTTGTTAGATATGGTAGTAAGGTAGATATTGCTTTGGTGCAAGTTTATGAGAGAGATTGTATGTGGGCTCTTTATTTATAGCCATAAGTGGCACATACATGGGGTGAGTACTTGTTGATAAAATCTAAACAAAACTACTTTTTGTTATTTTTATGTACATTCCTTTGGTAGAAGACGACAAATGATCGAAGTCTTGAGTGCCTATTATTTAAGCGTAAAAATAGTGCATTTTGTACAATTCTTTTGAATATAAAACTATATTGTTTTCTGGAAAAGAAAAAAAAACTACTTTTAATTTACAAGGTAAAGGAATCAATATCCTTTTAAGTAAAAAGTAAATCAATATCTAGATCGAATAATTGGAAGATCAAACAGAATTAGATGATTAATCGAAACGCATAAACACTGCTTTAAACGAGACATATCGCTGTTAAAACATTAGAGAAATCATTTCTAAAGTCACTTGTTTAATTGGTTTTTATTCTCGACAGTGACCTAAATCTAAAAATGACAATGGAGGGGGATTGGGGAGAACCTAGAAAGCTGACACACTTAAATCATATATTAAAAATATGAGAGGGTCGGATAAAGTCTGTCTCTATCGAATGGAGAATCTAGATCTTGTGGGACTCACTTTCACCATTACCTCAATTCTTCTCCTTCTATTCTATCATTAAACAATACTTTAATATTCGTTATCGATTTTATTTTAATTACTTTCATAGTTTATTTCTTTATTCCGTCTACTTACACCTGTTTTGTTTGTTTTTTTTCATTATAATCAAATACTATATACGAAGATGCCTTAGTAAGGGGTGAGTTGATAATTTATCTGGTTTCTCACGTAAATGATGGATGTAGATCCGACATGGCAATGCATGCATAGCAATTCCTATCTTTACCATTTATTTCTATCTTTTTTCACTTACTCAGCTTTTTAATCAGTAAACCATCGATTGGAGCCTTAATGGTGGGCTAATTCACTTCCGAATAGCATATATATGAGAGAATCATGACTTAATTGTCTGCGAGACTATTCTCCATCTACTCAAAATTACAGCTCGATTTAATAATAGTTATCCGGGGCTAGTCGACGTAGTGGTTATTCACCCAAAGAAAAAATTATTCTAGCCAGCCAATTTCTGATTACATTAGTGCATGCACGAGAGCATCGTACGTCGTCACTGACCGAATCAAGCATTTAATTTTATTTTAAGACATCATTTTCATAAATTAAAGAAATTCGTATTCTTATTACATAAGTAGTAGAACGGAATATGTACTCTTGTTAACGTCTCGTTCAAGGAACTCGTTTTATTTGGACCGGAACGGAAATTGATACATCACACCGACAGCAGACGACAAGTTCGAACAAGCTTCTCTACGTATTGGCGTTTTACCTAATGATGCAAACCGTATAGATTAGTTTTACTAGTTGACGTAAACATAATCAATATATATATATATATATATATACAGAATGGCTTTTAATTAGAAATTCTTTGTATTATCTTCAAGCATATATGGGACGATCATTTCACGTTCGACTCTAATTTTCTCTTAATAATGATACATTTGAAATTTGCTTTCCTCGTTTTTATCACCGTTTCTCTTTTATTTTAAAATAGTATATTATCGCCTTTGGGTTATTTTTCTAAGAAAATGCACGATTTAAATTGTAAGATTTAATCTAACAAAGGAACATTTTATATGTACCCCAACGAATCAATGGCAAACAAAATCACTAAGACAATGGAAAAAGCATAACTAGACATAGAACCATCTTGCTCAGTTTTTCATGATCCCAATCCTATATTTAGATATGGATAGATGGCTCATAGATGACCCTTGATTTATTGGAAGTTCCTTATAATCCATACTTTCTGCACCTGTCTGGTCCGATCGTTTAGCCGCTCTCTTGGAGAGGCTCTGACGCCCTCATTAACGATGCTATCAAAGTCTTTTTTTTTTTTTTTTTTTTTGAAACACTTCGATGCTATCGAAGTCTATTGTGATCAATTGGTCAGAAAATAGACTTAAATATTTACTTAGAAGTTATTTGATTAAACTTGTTACTTATAAATAGTCGGACACCGCACATAATTAATATCTTGAAAAATATGCACTACAAGAAAACAGCGGTATTCTGACGGACATTCCGACGGAAAATGAAATCCTCGGAATTTCCTCGGAATATACCGACGGAATTCCGAGGAAACATCAATCCGTCGGAATATTCCGAGGAAATTCCGACGAACTAGTGATCGATCGATGCGTTTTTGGACATAT
>NC_027750.1:2293911-2308212 GCF_000695525.1 Brassica oleracea var. oleracea | reverse complement strand
TAAAACTAATTTTGTATTTATAAAACATTTTTTTATTTATAAAACTATTTTATTATTTTTTGTATTTTAAATATGTTTTCTATTTCAATTTTAATTTTATGTTTTCGAATTTCAATTTAAAAAAATAAATTTATAATTTTTTTTTTAATTTTGGAAATATTCCGAGGAAGTTTATCCCTCGGAATATTCCGACAACATCTTCCTCGGAATATTCCGAGGAATTTCCGACGAACTTGTGGTCCTCGGAAATTCCGAGGAAATAGGGTTTTCTCGGAATTCCGTCGGAAATTTCCGAGAGATTTCCGAGGAAAGATGAATTTTCGAGGAGTTATTTCCGACGATTTTTTCCCTCAGTATGCTGTTGTTTTTGATGGCACAAATACTGATATATATTAATTCCAGAGATAAAAGACAAAGATGCATGGGCGGGCAAATGGGTGTGGAGATGCCCATCAAGTTGTTTAATACGGAATTAGAACTAATTAAAGATCAGAAGATTGGGGATATATGCAAAAGAACACGCATATTTATTTTCTATGTGAAAGATAATGCTTTAAAATGTTTTGGATGGAAACAAGAACCTCACTAAACTATAAATAATTGATCTGGTGGGCTGGGGATGCATTGTTCGGAAATAATTAATGGTGATTGGAAAAAGTTTAACGTTGTCTTTTCATGCCTCCTTCGGACATAACGCTGTCTTTTTGTCTTTTCTATTTTGCTATTTAATTTGGCTCGTTTCATGTGTGACAAAAAAATAACTATGTATGTAACTTAAGGCCAAATTATATGTTTGTTAAGCGATGGGCTTGAAACACTTGGTATCGTGCAGGAGGCTTCAAATCTCGTGTGGACTAGTCGAGTGTCCAACGGATAGTACAATCGTCGCTAAGCTTGAAGTTCTCAAAATGGCCAGCTCTTTTATGGCTCTCTTTTCAATTAGAAAGCTTAAGAGGATTACTACGCAGAGGAATGCTTTTGCTGTCGGATTTCAGGGAGTTTTAGAGGATATCGTTTTGTATAGGTGGAAGTTATGGACATGGAAGACAAGTGAGGAAGCGAGCTAATGTGACCATTGACCATTAGTCAACTAGCTTTTCTGACTAATATAAACTACAAAGTCTCATTACTATAGTTTGGAAGATAGAAATTAAAGATAGTACATATACTCTTATTAATAATTTGATTTCCACTAGCCAGTAGCCACTGAATGACGAATAACACCGCAAATATCACACACATGCATACTCTCATCACTGTCATATGCACAGCATCGTCATCATCATCAAAACCATCATCGTAATCATCTAAAATGGAATTTCCTTTATGAGGCATCGTTTGTTTCTTCCAACTTCTTCGCCTGGAAATTGCTAAAGTCAATGAAACCGACGAGGAAGGATACGGATCAGAGTTGGGGTCAAGATTCGGTATTAGGTTGTATAGTTACTATTTGGTAGATATAGGAATTAGTTTCAGCTTTTAATGGGCCTGTTTGTTCTGGATCAATAACCTCTATTATTTTGACGCGTAGAAAATCAATCATAATCATTGGATATTTGAATTGCTGTTGTTGTGTTGAGTTGATACAAGATCATATAAATATAAATGCAGTGATTAGCATTAACATGTTATTAACACTACATAATTATATGTGTAAACCTTTTTAATCTAAATCTAAAACATATAAATGGAAATATGGAATACTCAAATACATTGTGGAAGATGAAAACTGTTACCTCCATAATTAGTCAACGAGACAAAGTCTGATAGAAAACTGTTTTTATTATAAAGTTTCAAGATGAAAAAGTTAACGATGTGTTTCTGGACCGTCACATACACAAAATAATATAATATTAATTATTTAATTTTACTAACGTCCTCAGCGGTATCCTTCTAATTTATATGAATTAACGTGTTCATATGGTTCTTATGATCTTACCTTCTTAAATTATTTTATATTACCAAAACTGTTTTGGAAGTTCCTACATGCCTAACATGATGACATAAAATACCATACGAACAAAGAAAATTAATATAATATTATCCATTTCATCATAAAAAATAAAAATATGAAACTCAATTACATTTTTTGTTTTTTGTTTACATTTTTTTAACATATATCGCTTAAACCCAAAAGAAACACACCTTTATTACATCGATCAACACAAATTACAAAAGGCACAGAAAGCAAATAAACGAAGGGCGAGACAAGCCTCACAAAGATGATGAAGATAGAAGCAAACACATGCAATAAACTTGGAGAATAAAAGTGATGATGCAAATTGGAAAGAAAAGAAACGAAGTCATGACTACTGCAACAAATTAGGATCTGTTCGAGTGATGAGTGAGAAGAGACTACTTCATCGGTCGGCAAGTGAATCAAAACCCTCTTCTTGGTGGGCTGGCGGCTGGCTAAATCCCGGTCCACTAGACGTACGACTCCGTTTTTGAACACCCAAACACCTGACATGGTCTCAGCAAATATTTTTCTTAATTTTTGTTGTATATATATGTATAGAGAGAGAGAAGTAAGGGAGCGATTGCTTCGGTGTAAGTTTGTGAGAAAGATCGCATGTGGGGGCTCTCTATTTATAGCCATAAGTCACGCATACATTGGGGGTGAGTATTTGTATGTGGGGCTCTGTATTTGTTGAATTAGTAAGACGCGTATTAGATATCTGGAGATCAATATGCGTGTTTTTTGTAAAAATAGAAAATCAATATGCCTGTTATTTTGTAATCTTCTATTATATAATAAAGTTTGACTATAGAGTCTTTCCTTGGCCCTCCACCTCAGCATTGTATATCTTAAATCATGTCACTGTCCTGTTTTTAACATGATCTAAAAACGATCTTTCTTCTCTTATGAAATTGAGAATTCACCGAACTTTTATTTGTTTGTTTCGTGGGCTATTCATATGTTTGTATTCCTGGGCTCTTGCTCTGAAAATTTGAAGTTGGCCCATCTTCTCTCATGTTATCTATCTTTTGGCACCGGGGCTTTCCTCCTCCTCCGCCGCTCATCATCTTCTAGAGTCTCAGACACCAGTTCTGTAACGTCCTCTCTTTCCTCCTTTCATCTCATCATTTACTTCTCACTGACTACTCATCCCACTCTCTATAAATTAAAACATCATCATTATCATCAAAAGTAACACCTTAAAGCTCTTCACTATAAATTGGGTCTTTTGCTGCTATGAATAGCCACAGATTTAGTAAAAACTTCATCAAGCTTCGATTCCAGCAATGGCTTCTTCCTCCACGCTGCTTGCTAACTTGAGAGCCGGCCGCTGAGGTCCGACTACTTAGGTTTTGGGAGGCTCGGTGCAAACTGCCGTTCCTGTCGAAGCATTTGTCGTCTCAGTCCACTGCTTGATTTGGAGTTTCCATCTTTCTCTGCCTCAGTGTGCGACTAGCAATCGCCATCTCAGCTTTCCGTTGCGCGCGGTTACCACTTCTTCACCAGTCTCAGGTTTATTTTCTCTGTTCAGTGAATCTGTCTCCTTTATCTTCTATTTGCGGCTTAGATACCATAATTGGCGAACGCCATTGCTCTCTGCTTTTGCAGCTTCCAGTTGCGAGAGGAAGTTCTAATATTGGAGAGAAGATCCCACATCGGAAATATGAAAGGGACTTGAGTAATATATAAGGGACTTGAACCAATCCACTAATTGCCAATTGGTTTTAAGTTGGAAGTCCAGGAAACTTATCATGGTATCAGAACGGGCCCAATACCCTGACCCATTAATCCGGTCTGGACAGTGTCCCGATCATCCCATTAGCTGATGGCCCATAAAAGGTTCAGTTCCGCCGAGATCGCTAGAAAATAGAACATGATTCCGGAAGGGGTATGATGGATTGTGCGAGATTAATGGTTATACACACCATTATCTCGAGGGAGAGTATTGGAGAGAAGATCCCACATCGGAAATATGAAAGGGACTTGAGTAATATATAAGGGACTTGGACCAATCGACTAATTGCCAATTGGTTTTAAGTTGGAAGTCGAGGAAACTTATCATCTAAGAAGATGATCAGAGGAAGAAAGTCGAAGGCTTTAGTCATCTCGGCGCAAACCCAATATCATGAACAGGTCCATGAACCGTGGCGCAAGGCTTAGAGGCTAACAAGTGGATGTCGTGATTAAGGTCTTGAAGCCTGGAATAGAATGTTTCTTAGTGGCAGATTTGAACTTTATCAACGATGTTGCCCGTATATTTGAGTTCAGTTCGGCCGTACTTCACTGGTATGCTTTCAAGTAGCTGTTGAGAATCCCATCTCCTCTGTCTTAATTTGGAGTTGATGCTAGGTTATTCTCTAAACACATTTCCTTACTCTTGCTTAGAAATCCCGTAAGTGTTTTTGTTACAACCATATGATCAGAGTTTTGATGTTTAATTTGTTATCTGTTTTTTGGGTTGGTCTCTATCATAACTAATGACAGATTTTTTCTGCCACATTTCAGCTCTATACGGTCAGAAATGGCTCGAGTTCAGGCTTCTAGACATTGCTACAGTTTGCCACACCAACAAGTTGTTAAGGTATCTGCTCCTTTGTGTGATTTTCAATTTTTATAAACTAATATACATCCCTATAGTATACAGTGTAGGGATTATGAATATATCATTGGTCTTAGTCTAAGTGATTTAGTTTGTTTAGACGTCTAAGCTTATATACGTATCTCCTTAATGGCACTGGTCCATTAATATAGTTAAGTTCTCCAAGCCCAAGGTTATATCACTGTCCATCTTCTTAACACGTTTAAAAAGTATATGTGGCTTCAGACCGGGTTTGATCCTTTTGGTTTACCTAACCGGTAGAGTATCTCCAGATCGATATAGATTCATTAGACAAGAATCTGTCTTAGAACTTAGCCAGCGACGTGATCGGAACCCGTACGGAAGTGGCGTCCTCAGATCGACGCTATTTCAGCCGTACAGTGAGGTGTTCTGAATTCAGAGATTCAAGAATGCGAGCTGATTAACGGACGATGGGTGATGTTCGTCACTCTTAGCGCTCTTTCTTCGAATGGCTCACGGGCGTTACTTGGCAAAGGTACGGCTTTTCTTCCTCTCGCTGTCAGAAAAATCCTTTAGTTTTGCGTTTTTGTTGAGTGTTTGAGATTCTTAATGAAATACCAAAATTTTCAGGTGGAGCTGGTAGATGGGTCGTACTTGGGGTAGACACTACCGTTCTCCATCTCAATGTTGATACGGATCGAGGTGTTAGTGATTGGCTACATCGAGTTCCAACACAATCTTGAGCTTGACTCAGAGAAGCGTTTGTACCCATCAATGGAGTTTAGAAGCATATCAAACGTAACTGAGCGTTGCTCAAAGATAAAAAAAAAAGAACGTAATTGAGC
Organism: Brassica oleracea var. oleracea; assembly: GCF_000695525.1. Taxonomy (NCBI): domain Eukaryota; kingdom Viridiplantae; phylum Streptophyta; class Magnoliopsida; order Brassicales; family Brassicaceae; genus Brassica; species Brassica oleracea. The sequence continues at coordinate 2,302,847 of NC_027750.1, read as the reverse complement.
TTTCACATTCTTCTCCGTTCTTTTTTTTATAATGTTACCAGTGAAATCTACTGAGAAATATATACCTCCTAATGACAACATATACTTATGTGATTTCACTGAAAGCATTTACCTCCACTCCGAATTGTTCTTTAGAGCACCCAAAAACCATTTCACATGAATGCATACGACCACATAAACCAACAATCAAGTAAGCTTTTTTCTTAGTGAAAAACCAATTTTATTTGGTCATTGGCTGTAAAAACGTGATTCAAAAGTCAGTGATATTATCATGTTGGTTCCTCTGATTTGTTGGCTCTGCACACGCAGTTGAGTACGTAAGGAAAAAAAGAAAAAGAGAGAATGCAGTGGAGTGATAGAGAGAAGAGAGAGAGGTGTGTGATTCTTTAAGAACACTAATTTGACATACCCGATGTGTAGAATCCAAACCTCGAAGTATTTGCTTACCTTCAAGTTTCCATTTGAAAGAGTTTATTACCAAATACAAAGCATCTGCCGGCCACCATATCAATATTGTAGTTTACTACTTCTATAGTAGTTTACTGCTTCTATAGCAGTTTTCATCTTCTATCGTTCTAAATTCATAATAACATTTTGGTAATGTGATGACTCTGAAAAGTAAAATACAAGCTCCATGTTTTTTGTTGTATATGTTACATGCTTCATCCTACGTTACCAAAAGATCAATAGTTATGTGTATGTTGATAACACCATATTTAATCCCACTATGTAAAATATAATATAAACTGAGTTTGAAGATATCTTTCTCGCATTCAATATATATATATATTCTAATACTCATTTTCAACACTCAAATATGTCACACTTTTAATAATTGATAAAATCTTTTTTGTTGAAAATATCCTTTTGGCATTCATTATTTAGACTGTAATACTCTTTTCACACTTTCAATATATTACACTTTTTGAATAAAGAAATATATAATTTCGGCTTTACATTTGTAATAAAATAATCACTACAAAGCTGCGAGTAGAAGTGGGCATTTTACCTGATATCCGAAACCGCACCCGAACCGAAATCCGAATCGAAGTAGCAAAATATCCGAACGGGTTTTGAATTAAGAGATATTGGATATCCGAACCCGAACGGGTAATATCCGAACCCGAATGGATATCTGAAGATAACCGAACATATGTATAATTAACCATATATTTCTAGTTTACATCTCTCATTTTATATAAAATATTTATATTGATACTACACGTACTTTAAGTTAATATGATATATATAGAATTACGGAGAAAATGATTTGCTACTCACTTAAAATTCATGTCAAACTTTTTAAGTGAAGAATTAACAAAAAGTTACATGCAAAATTTAAAAACAATAACCAAATTAATGTCTTTTTTAGTTTCAAAATGTTATGACCAAATCTATTAACTATTCAATCTATTAAAAATATAAAAAATTGGTTAAGTGAAAGTTATATTTTTAAATACAAGAAATACCACTAGCTGCGAGTCATATTGAAAGTTTGAAAGTTTACACTATTTTCTTCTCAAAAATATATTTCCCATGTTAAAAAAAAAAAAGAAATGTCTAATTTGTTACATTGCAAATTTTTCCAAGAATATTATATTCTATATTTTGAGAAAAACAATTAAAAAATATATCATACGAAACGAAAATTAAGCGTTGGAAGCGAAGAATTAATAGACATATAGAAAAAACTACTATAATTTAACAAAAAAGAAAACAATCTGAAGAGAATTACCAATATAGCTCAACTACAAAGGCACAAACACATTGGCCATAACATGGTTCCTCTTCCCTGTAACTAGCGCATCTAGGGCCGAGACTTTTAACTAAACCGAATTTTCCGAACCGAACCAAAAATTTTGGTTTTTGTTAGTTCGGTTTGAAAGTTCGAAAAACAAATCAGTTTTCGATTTGCTTTGGTTCGGTAACACTTAGTTCGGTTTTTCAGAAAAAAAATATTTACAAACAATACCAATTTTAACCGATATTTCGAAGTGAACTAACCAAAATATGAATAGAAATAACCAAACTAACTGGAATAACCAAACCTAACTAACCAAACTAACCAAAGTCCAAAACGAAAAAATCTAACTAACCAAAATAATTGAAATTTTTCAAATTTTATTCAATTTAAACCAAAAATTTTGCCGAACTAACCACAAAACATAAAATTTCGGTAAAATCTTTTGAAACTGAGATCCGGATTCGATCCGAGATTCGCTCCAGATCCGCTCCGAAAATAGGATATCCGGGGTGCCCGGATCCGAATCCGGATAGTAAAATCATGGATCCGTGCAAACCGAATCCGGATCCGGATATCTGTATTTTTAGGTCCGGATATCCGGATCCGGATCCGTATTTTTAAAATACATTAAATTTTTAAATTTTATTAATATTTATATTTGATATATTAATATTTATACATGAATTAATCTTATAATATTATATTTTAGTTTTTACAATATTATAAACATATATAAATATATTTATAAATATTTAATTTATGTATTATATTAAAAAAATAGTATTTTTTGTTAAATTTTTTTTTTTAATTATTTTGACGGATCCGATCCGGATATCCGCGGATAATGGAATATCGAGACGGATATCTGAAACCTGGATATCCTGAACCACGAATCCGGATCCGGATATTAAATCCACGGATCCGGATCCGGATCCAGATACCTTAAATTTCTCGGATATCTGGATCCGTCCCAGGCTAATGGGGATGCATTATTGGGAATAATATAAATGGTGAATCTTGCATATAATATGGTTTTTCAGTGGGTTTTCTCTCGCACGTGATGCTTCGTGGAAGAAATAAATTATATTCTAATTTAATATTTTGGCTCGTGTCATGTGTGACAAAAATAAACTATATTAACTTAAGGCGGCTCACTTATATATTTTCTAACCTAAGAGCATGATTATCCCTAAGAGACATTTAAGAATTCTTAATCATTTTTTAATATTTTTAATGGGACCACTCTCCCCACGCCAATCTCCTTCTTTTTCACCTCCAAAAACTCTCTCCTTGTAACCATTCCTATCCAACACATCATCACCTCTCCTCTCAAAACCATGTGAATTCTCATAAACTCTTTCCTTGTCTGCGTAAGGGAGAGCTTCATCGGTGATGTCGTAAGGGAGGCCTTCGACATAGACGGAGTTATTGTCGTCCATCGCAGGCTGCGCAAACACGGTCACATAGGCGAAGAAGCAGAAGAGATCTTCTCCGTCGAGGCTGATTTTCCCTGAATTTGGTCTGAGAAGAAGAGATTTTGTGTGAAAGGGAGAGAGAAAGACGAAGAGACAAAGCAAGAGTTGGTTCTTCCGTAAGCTTTCCAGGCCCCCGCCTCTTACCAAAATTTTTTTTTTTTTTTTTTATTAAAATTTGGGCTTAAGAGTCCACCTAAGAACAAGCGATAATGATGGTCTAAGGCCCATTTATATATTAGTCATTCGTTAAGCGATGGACTTGACACCCTCGGTATCATATGGAGGTTTAAGTCAAGAGCGAGCAAATGTTATGTGACCATTAGACTGTCATCCATGTTCCTGAATCATCATATAGCTCTTGTGGTACTTATGGATCATCTTTACAGGTGACATCATTGTTGACAATTTGACTTCGAACTGTTATTATTTTCTTTAATAATCATTATCTTTTGTATCGATTTTTAAAGCCATATGAAGATTAATAATGTTTATTATTTTAAGCAGATACCAATATATGTAATCAAATTATTTCATCTTTCATGCATGCTTAATAACAACAACATCTTATGCCTCTACAGTTGCCATATAAATGATCTTGATGATTTTCTGTACAGAGATTATTGCAGCGACTCTCCCTTGAGTTCCAGAGTTCTCCACACGGTATGTATGGGACGCATTCAACACGGCTATTTATTTCTTCACCGTCTATATAATCAGTAGTCATTAATGCAATATATATATTCATATAATTTAAAGACGATAAATCATGTACATAATTAACAAGAAGGGGTAAGGTAGTAAGCTAATACCAGGTGGGCTAGGAGATGTAGCAGTAGCAGTAGCACAATGAGTAGGAGGGCTAGCAGATGTACCACAATGAACATGAGATGTGACAAAAAGGATGGTAAAAACATATGCGATTAACGTTTTGTTGGTGATATCCATTTGTATCTTTTTTTTTAACTGTATTTTCTTGATTTTATGATTTTCTTTTGTTTAGGATAATTATATAGAGAGATTATGTAGTCAATTCTATATAGAATTATAGTCAAAATAAAGATTTTCTTACCTAATTACAGAATTATTGTCAAAAGAATGATATTTTTGCCTAATTACAATTGATTTTTTTTTTGCAAGTTTACCCTCCAAATGAGAAAAACGCAAGTCAAACCTATCAACTCCATTCAACGTGCAATATAACCCTTCCATTAAGTAGCCGTGTATGATGTGTATATTTTGACGGATCTTAAAACTACGTAATAGCAAATCTTGTTCTTCTTCGTCGAGATCTGGTTAAATCCTTTAGTATAATAACTTTTTTTTAACAACAGTATAAAAGAACTTAACAGTGGAAATAACTGAAGTACCTTTTTTTTTTAAGTTATTTTCTTTGTTCCGCGTCTCCACCTATGCTCATCTCCCACCCTAGGCTCCCTTGGAGTGATACGATAGAAGAGACTACTTCACCGGTCGGCAAGTAAACCAAAACCGGGTTTGGGCCCATGGTCTCACAAAAGAAATTATAAGCTTTTGTTAAGTATATTTATAGAGAGAGTAAGGGAACGATTGCTTTGGTACGTTTGTGAGAGAGATTGAATGTGGGGCTCTCCTTATTTATAACTACAAGTCACGAGGACATGGGGGTGAGTATTTGTATGTGGGGCAGTGGGGCTCTGTATTTGTTGAATTAATCAGATATATACTTAAATAATGTGCTTTTACATACAAAATTATTTCCGTAAAATGTGTTGTACTTATAAATATTTCCGGACGTCGTGCAGAATTTAGAGCATCTTTATTTCTAAAACTCCATTTGGATTCTTATTATTATTTTTTCCTGATTTTAAAAAAGAAAAAAAATTAAAATTGAACCAATCGTGGCCCGCCACGTGTCAGTGGAACCTGTAAACAGTTCAAGAGGCGTCCCTTGTTTCGCGATTTTTGGCAACGTTTTTTGTTTTTTCAGTGGAGCTCACACCCACTTTTTGTTAAAAACTCTCTCTAAAGACCAAGGATAAAGATGCTCTTAGGATCTTAGTAAATGCAACCGGAGAAGTTTGTGAATGAGAAGTATCGCAGTTTTATACATTATTAAGTATTTTATACGACTGATACAACGGTTATAATGTAAAAGTTGTTTATTAATAAATTAACAATTTATATAATTATAACATGTTATTATATATATTAAAATTACGTTTATAAATCAGAGTATTAATTTAAAAGAATTTAATTAAATATTATTATTTTAATATAGTTATATATATATATATATATATATGTTTATCCTCCTGTAATCACCAGCAGCTATGCATGCACGCTATATGAAACTATTTTTTGATTTTGAAAAGTTTCAGACGGTGAAAATGGTTTATGGCTTTACTTGTGATTGTTATAAAACAACAAAAATGCCATCGCTCTCGTAAACTCCATCCATATATAGTAAAAATCTAACGCAATTTTCCCCTTAGAAATTACAAGAGCCACAGTGACGACCTTTTGATTTTCCCATTAACTTAATTGTTGATGCTTTCTTCCTTTTATTTTTTAAAATGATATGTGAGAGCATTCTCATTGCTTACAGTCTCAAAAAGTATTATATAGATAATATTATTTTTTTGTTACAAAAGAAGAGATAATATTAATTTTTAATATAATTTAATTAAATATCTAAATTTTGAATATTAATTAAACCAATCATTATTTTAATTGCTTAGAGGCTCTCATAAAAACTAGTAATTATGATATTTGCTTATGTATTCCACTTTGTGAAATACAGTAAAAAAATTATAAATTAATACTCGATATGTTGAATTGATAAATTTCAAAAATCATGAGTTAGATCAATATAAAATTTGATACAATAAAATAAAATAATATTTTTTTAAAAAAATTATGTAAATATTGATCAAAATATAAAAATAAATAATAATTAAAATATATAAATTTAAATAAATATATATATATATATATTGTATAGTTTGTTTTTATTCAAAGTGAATTCTATCTTTAGTTTTTCTTAAAATTTTCTAAATATATTGATGTTATTATGTCATTTTATACTTAAAATGCATTTAAGTTTACAATATATATTTTCTATACATCAAATAATCGATTGTTTTTTCTTTTTTTTACATAAAACTAAATTTTAAATTATATAAATCTAAAAATGAAATTTTCTATTAACTAATTACTTTTAAATTTAATAAAATATATCAAACTCTCAGCTTTATTAATTTATAGAGTTTTTACTGTAATTTGGAGGTTGACAACCCCTTGTCTCCCTTTTGAACCTCCTTAGTGAATTTCATCTTTCATTATTTGTATATTCGCACTCATTGTATATGTATTAGCTCATACGTGTATACAATAGTGGATCTAAGAATAGTTTTTACCCGGGACAAAACTATAACATACTAGTAATGCATTTGTAAATTCAAATTTTCATCAGGGGCGGCAATACTTAAAATTCAATACAAAATTACACTAACTAAAAATATTTATGGTGGGCAGCTGCCCCACCTATTCTCCACCTGACTCTGTTCCTGAGCAGGGGGAATCTAGATAATCAACTAACGGTGCATATGCACCAATAAATATTAAAAAAAAAAATGTTTTTAAGGGGAAATATTTTAAGTTTCGACATAAACTCAGTTAAATTTAATGTGTGCACCCATTAATTCTTTAGTTTACCCATTTAGTTTCATGAACATATGAATTTTTTTCTGTGTTTTCACAGGACTTGGATAAGATGGACTCATACCTCACAAGCATGATAACAGAATATTTCATTTGTATTCGATTGCTACGTAGTATCTACACATGTTTTTTTTTTGTATCTATCTTATTAAAGTAGAAGTACCTAAAGATTTTGTTTGGCAACTTTGATAGTGGTAAAAAAAACTTATACTATTTGGAAACATGGATAGCTTAATAAGATAGATTTATTATTTCATGCTTAAATCTTTTAGTTTACACTAAATGGACTTTTAATTCTTTTATATCTTTGATCCGTTTTTGTGTTGGTCCACCAATGATAATCAAATAATGCTCTTTGACATACATACACAAAGTTTTATTTCCTATCAAACCAAATCATAGAAACCAAAACTGAAATATTTATTAACAGTATTATTTTTTAACAGTACCATTCTATGGACCCTCTGTTACACAATACAGTGAAAAATACATAGTTTAAACATATAAATAAAAGTAGTCAAACTAGAACCGTTAACTTTTCGTTTTTTAAAGTTTGTATATATTGTAAAATATGCACTCACGCAATCGCACGGGTCAGATCTAGTTTAATGTTAAGATCTATGTACACATGTTACACATCATAATCTAATAATAAAATTTTGTCAAATAGTAATAAATATTTATGCCAAATATTATGTCAACTAAGTTTGGCATATATTAGGCAAAATATTAGGTAACTATGTGTGATGTGTAATACCTAAGGAACTAGTTCAAGACCCGCGTCTTGCGCGGGATGAACATTATATAAATTATTTTTACGTATTATATATTTTACATGTTATCAATTCAAATATTGAAAATTCAATAACTATTACGTATATTATCAAATTGATGTGCATATTTAAATAAATTTTATTAATCCAAAAAACACTTTTATTTTATATCGTCTATAATTAAATTAAAATAATATTAACATAGATATATAGTATATTTTTAATATTGGTATTATCAAATATTTTTTCCTACTCATATTATTTTTGATCATTTGTATATTTTTATAACAAAAACTTGAATCACTGATAACAAAATTTTAATTTGTGTGATGTTTAATAGTTTTCTAATTTATAATTTATAAAATATTCAATGCAATTAAAATTAAACTATTAAGGTGTCAATATTTTTCAAAACCTTTTATCAAAAAAAATTGGTCAAAGAAAATTTCAAAATTAAATTATTTATGTATTTAATATGGTATATTGTTAATTTAAATGATATTAATATATACATATATATATATATATTTATTAAATGAGTCTTCATACTTATATGATTTTGTAATCATTTGTATCTTGTCATAACAAAAAAATTAAACCATGGTTCACCAAAAATTTAATGTGAAACTTTTAATAGTTTTAGTAATTTATAGTCATTTTTTTAAATTTAAAATATAACATATACGGAAAAATCTAAATTTATATTATATGGTTAATGTGGTTGTTTAATTTATGTTAATAAGTTAATTGTTTTTTAAAAAATGATAGAGGATACACTAATTTTTATCAAATCTTTATTATTTAAAATCATTAATTTTCATATATATTTTAGTCACATTAGACAATTCTGTAATTTTTATTTATGGAAAGAATGTAGAACATTAATAATTAATTTATGGTAAGTTTAATAAAAAAATTATTATATATTTAGATGTACGAACTTATTTCTCTAGAGACTTTAAGAATCACTGTGGTGATGACACATGGCTACCTTAAATGTTGTAATCTTTCTCTTTTAATATATACACTACAAGAAAACAGCGGTATTCTGACGGACATTCCGACGGAAAATGAAATCCTCGGAATATACCGAGGAATTTCCGAGGAAACACAAAATTGGGGTTCCTCGGAATTTCTTCGGAATATACCGACGGAATTCCGAGGAAACCTCAGTCCGTCGGAATATTCCGAGGAAATTCCGAGGAACCCCAATTTTGTGTTTCCTCGGAATTTCCTCGGAAATTC
>NC_027750.1:2265540-2286481 GCF_000695525.1 Brassica oleracea var. oleracea | reverse complement strand
CTCCCTCGGTATATTCCGAGGACATTTCCGACAAACTGGTGATCCTTGGAATTTCCTCGGAAATTTATTTCCTCGGAATTCCGTCGGAAAATTCCGAGGGATTTCCGAGGAAAAAATAAACTCCGAGGAATTATTTCCGACGGCGTGTTTCGTCGGTATGTCATCGGAATAACGTTATTCTGACGAAATTCCGACGATTTTTTCCCTCAGAATCCCTGATGTTTTCTTGTAGTGATAAGATTCCAGAATTTTCACACTTATTAAAAAAAAACACATAAAATTTTGACAATAAATACATTGTTTTTTGTGTTTAACTATTTCCTACGATTTCTAATATATAAAAATTCAGTAAACACAATTAATATCTTTAAAATTTACAATTTACCATTATTACATACATTGAAAAGGTAAAATATTAATTTTTTAGAAACATTTTTTTCTTAAACATAGATCATTCTGAAACAGAATGAGAATAACTATGTTTAAGAGAGTTAAGTGATATACATATGAATGAAATATATTGTGCTCTAATAAATCTTATTTCTATATGTGTAAAAAATAAAGGAATAATGTATGTGTGCAAATCTTTCTAATATCTTTGCTAAATATATGGAGTTAAATGTTACAAAAATATAAAATATAGAAATAAGATCCTGATAATAAATCTTTTATTGGTATGTTTTGCAGGGAACACTTGTGCGGGAAGCAATAATAAAACTTCCATTTTCAGCATTTAAGGTATTTTTATAACCTATATTAATCTAGTCACTTGTCCCAAAAAAATACTAATCTAGTCAACAAAATTATTTTATAATTTATATATATGAACATTGACAAAATAAACATAACAAATTTTCTGAAATACTTGAATGACTGCCATTTGACTACGTACATTCTCAGGGTTAATATGAAATATGTTATGATGTTTAACTTGATGATCCCTTGTTAATATATATTGTATCATGTTAGGGATAAGTAACGTGGGGTCAATATTTGCCACTGCCATCGAGCTTCAAAAATTTAGTTATCAGGTAAACACATTTAACTCAAACGTTATATAGTTACATGATACAATTGAGGTTATCACACGCTATTATTCAGTCTGATATTGTTCATCATTGGTATCTAACCAATGTATTTGTGTGTTGAGAGTTATATGTATTGGAAGAAACCTTTCTTGACCGAAATTAATTAAAGTGTATTCAATTAAGTTTTCATTCATAACTATGGTATATCTGGTACATTGTTAAACCAATTTGATATAATATGATTTTGTCTACGGACGATTACAATTTGTATAATGGGCCGTGGTTAAGGCACACAATATAATAAAGGCCAAGTTGTAATTAAAATGGTAACTTGTATTAATTATCTCCCGTTACTATATGTATAACGTTGGTCGATGAATGACATAAAATGTAATTTTCCTAGTAACTAAAGAATTATTTCAAAAGGGTTCTGAGAGAGGCTGACACATCAACATGGTACTATAAGTTACAACTTAAACAATGCTCCTCAATTAATATAAAGGGGATATTCACTTATCACCACGTCACTAATCTTCTACAGTCTACAATCCAGGAGACTTCTTTTATTTTTGGTTTCAAAAGTCTATCCCAAATCTAAAAAGTTGCATCACTCAAAATCAAAAGTTAGTTTTCATTGCGCACTGCAGATTGTACATCGATTGTATGGTTTTGACCGGAAACTTTGTATACATATCATTACAACGCTTAAAACCAGTTTACCTCATTTTGTGAATTCATTCCCACCGTGGCACTCGAACATAAGATGTTGTGATATATCCACTGAAATTTTGATAAAATGACCAAAAAGAAACTAATGAATTATTTAAAGAAAGTAACTTGTAAAGTTTTCCGAACATGAGTCAGACTCAGTTGGCCGGCTAATGGTTGATTTGTCCCCTTATATATATTTTTTTAAGTCGTGCTTATCAAAGTTTAAAATTCTCTATCTTCATGCTAATTTATTCATCTACGACTACTTTAAACCTTTTGTTGACACCATTTTTTTTTATAAACAAATAACTAAGCATCTAAATATTTATTCACTCAACAATCCAATAATTCACGGCTTTAAAGGAATCGTTTAAAATCTTGTTTTGTTTGGGACAAAGAAAATAAAGTGGCAGGTAGGTCGCTGCTTGCGAGTTGCGACCCAGCGCCTAACAATAACATTAGAGGTCGAGGAAAAGAAAGCACTCATATATGTTTACACATTTTTTAATTGGTGATCGATATCCGATCTTACATATAACAAATAAGGAAGCTCTCGTCAGAAGATAGAAATGTGAGGACAACAGTTGGACCAAACTTGTTAGCAAAAAAAAAAAAAACAGTTGGACCAAATTTAAATGAAAAAATGTCTAGTGCTCTAACCTACCCATTTCTAAAAAAAAGTGTAAGTGTGCGTACTTTTGTGTTAACCATTCAATTTATTAAAAAGTAAATAATTCCCGTTTGTCTGGAGTTATATACATGTCATAGTCAATATTCTGTACCTGCTCGCGTTCTTATTCAACCACAATTTCGGCTCGTTGTTATAGACGAAGTGTCTACGTCCACAAATTATTCCATCGCGCCTATGCCAGACAAGCGCAATATTATTAGTTTTCTTGCGATTGATTTCCCGTATAGTCTTCGAATCACTTGGGGACAATTCCGAATTTCTTCTCTATATTTCTGTTTATTAAAAGCTCTAGTCTACGAATCACTTGGGGACGATTCCAAATTTCTTCTCTATTTATGTTTCACTGTTTTAATTTATAATCTCTTTAAGCAAAGCTCAACATGTTATGCTAAGCTAAGGATTTAGCTTAGTTTGTCAACTACATAGACATTTCTAACGTTAATATTCGATAATTCTCGGGAATGTTTTAAAATAATCGACCCAACAAACAATGTACTAATCAAGAAGGCCCATCACTAAAAATGATTACGTAAATGGGCCGAAAAGAACAACGAAACCATAGCGAGTTTATTGTCAGAGAAGATTGGGAGGCAATTGATCATCTCAAAGAGAAAACAAGACCTAAATTAGCTGTAATAAATCATGGAGATAATAACAAGACCGTTTCGAATCCAACCGGATAAACATTTTCGAGTAAGGACTATAATATGACTGGGGGGAGCAAAAAATGTGCTTAAGACTACTAGACCAGCTTCAAAGACAAAATCTCAGCAAGTCTGAAGAGCAGAAGCATAGTTTTTATCTAGGAGCAGTTAAACACCTCTCATGTCATTGTTTTTTTTAACAAGTAGGCTGCCTGAATCACCGCTCCATATATTCAAATCAAACACAGAGACAAAAAAAAAGATGAAACTATGTGAGATCTATCTCAGGCGCCCAATATCAATAGACGATTTAGGGACAGAAACTGAGACGGATCTCCGATTGTGGTCTTTTTTATTTAGGGCGCTGCATTCATCTCTAAAGCATTGTTATAAAGCTAAAGAGTCAAACTCCAGTCCCAGTTTCAAATCTAAACTAACAGTAAGAAAACACATGAACACATATCACACAGAACATAACAAAACAAAACAAAAAAAATCAGATCTACTGAAACATAGATTGAATGCAATGGTTACTCTAAGGATAAAGCTTAGAACATGAATAGAGTATCAAAGTTGGACGCAGCTATTTAAAGGACACAAGGAAGGAGATCATTAGGTCAAAAGCTGGGTGGGCTGACTTTGGGCTTTTATTGTATTTTTAATGGTTTCCAAAACATTTTAACTTGGAGATAGGCTTTTTATCTACAATAGTTATGGCTTTTTGGGCCTGAACTTGATACTGTTAAGACTTTTTTGGTCGTTATTGGGTCCGAACGTTTTATTTAGTCGTTGACTCGTTGGTTGGTTATTGACAAAGAGACAAACGAACAAGGTTAGAGACCCCGAGAGAACACAGAATTGAACTCGCTGGTTGTCTTACAATTTTGAAAATTTTGAAAGGCCTATCTGGTTACCTCGGGAGCAAAAGTTCATGGACATTATTGGGGGATACTTTCAAAATAGTATTTTACTTGATTAACTTTGTATGTGTTGTTCTACCTTAACACAACTTTTTTTTCCGTGGTGCCCATCTAAACTAGATTAAGCGGTGGTCAGACGAACCAATTCTCCGAGGAACACCTCCGTCTGGCTGGGTTTGATTTATATAAGAAAAAATATAGCATCTGGTCATTGCTTCTTTTTTGCTAAATGATTCTTAACAGTGATTCCTCTGGAGATCCATGACTTGTTCTTGGGACATTTAGATGTGAGTAGCTTAAAAAAAAAGAACTTATTTATCATGTGAAAACCTTCTATGCATGGGCTATAATGGGCTTCAGCAGAGAGTTATCGGTTTGTTTTAAGGAACTTGTGTCCGGAAAAAGAGAAATAAAAGCTTCTTTTTTTTCTTAAAAAAAAAAAGAAAAAAAGTAGAAAAATCCACGAGCTAATGGAGTGTGAGACGCACGCAGTGTTGCAATGCGTGTGGTCGTGGAGAGATTATGCTACGGAGGAGGGTGAGCTGTCGTGGATCCCACATTTCTCTGAGATATGGTCCCCACACATCGGTTGTGTTTGGGGATAGACGCAACTCTTACCTCTATAAAAACATCCAGCGACTCGCTTATTTACGGGTATGACCTCGTTTTCCCCAGTATTTAAATATTCATGTCATCACGTAAGCTTGTTTGAAAATAACTGTTTTTTCAAAGAAGGATCTGACGGTCCAGATTTAACTAAGCTTCGTCAATATAAATATTCAGATCGTAACTTATTCATTCAATTATTGAGCCACTCTCCGTTCTTTCCTTCTCTATTTCTCTTACAACTTGATCCAGTCCCTCTCTCTCTCTCTTCCTCTTGTCCTTACAAACTCTTTATTCAAAATATTCAAGACTTTTACAGAGATCTTGAGAAATCTGGGTTACTCTGGCACAATATTTTTTTCTTCCAAGCTCGAAAATGTGTTTCAAAAATCTATAAGCGCAATAGAGGCCAGGAGATTTCTCTAGAGGGGTATTTTCGTCATTCTTGTCCCTGCCCCTTCCGTTCCGGCGAGCTTCACCGTCGGTCACATTAATTTTGCTTCACATTTGTAATAACGTGTCTATCAGTTTCGATGCAATCATGATGGAGACGGGAATGATTAGTCTAAAACAAATGGACAGAGTGTTCATCAAACCCGCCGCTGACCTGGCCAAAGTAAAATCTAAAGTCGAGAGAGAAATAAAAAAAAATATCAATGTGGCCCATGTCAGGCCGTTCAGATTTCAAAATTACTAATCTGCCCATGCTTTTCCCTCTCACATAAAATCAGCAAAAAAAGAAAAGAAAAAAGACAGACTTATGAATCAACGGCTACGAAAGTGTCCCTCGGATTGTTAACACGATCTGAACCGTCTATGTCAGATTACTCGGGCTGCTAGATCGGGCAACTTCACCAAACAGATCTCAACCGTCAGATCACAAATCAACGGTGGATTAAAACACTAAGAGTTTGTCGGGCAGACATCAATCTCCTTTAAGAAGAGATGTTCCTCACCTTCTTGTTCCTCGTTCTGCTCTCTCAAGACAAAAATAAAAACACACAAACTCTTTAAATCAATCAATCTTCCTGTTCTTTTCCCGATCGCCGGAATTTTTCTCCGGTGTCGTTAAAACTCTTCACTTCCTCCCCCTTTAAATCTCTATAAAGGTCTGACCTTTTGATCTAAGAGGAGAAGAAGAAAAGCGATTCCGTGAAATGATCTTGTGCCCTTATGTATGGCACCTGCGGTTTTGGCTAACCTAAACGAACCTTTGTTTCAGAGAAGACAATGCGACGCCGTTTTTATGAGGAAACACACTAACCACCCCGACGATTTCACCAACCCTAACCCTAATTCGAGCAACCAGTTTCGCGATGGAGGAGACTACGTTTCCTTCGATCTCGACTCCTACACCTCGATTCAGCTCAGGGAGCTGAAGAAGCGTCTCAATTTGGAGCTAGAGCAAGTTCGGTTCCTCAGGGAACGAATCGAATCGGGAGCCTTCACGACTCCAGCTCACGAAATTGGAGTTGCCAAGAAGACGACGACGAAGAAGAAGAAGAAGACTAGCCATGGAAGGTTGGATCTGGAGTCGGAGAAGGCGTTGAGGAGCACGATGTCGACGTGCGGTCAGATCTTGGCGAAGCTGATGAAGCACAAGTGGTCGTGGGTGTTCAACACGCCTGTCGACGTGTTGGGGTTAGGGCTTCACGACTATCATCTGATCGTGAAGAAGCCTATGGATCTTGGCACCGTGAAGACGAATCTTGAAAAGGGGTTTTATAGATCTCCCGTTGATTTCGCTTCAGATGTTAGGTTGACTTTTACGAATGCCTTGGCGTATAATCCGAAGGGGCAAGACGTTTATAAAATGGCTGAGAAGCTTCTGAGTCAGTTCGATGTTTGGTTTACTCCTACGCTGAAGAAGTTCGAGGCTCAACAACAGGCTCAGCAGCAGGGATCCTCTTCTCGTCTTCCTCTAGTGTCTGAACTCAACCAAAGACTGTCGGAGAATGCAAGGAAAGGACCTGAACAGATTTCAATAGCGAAAAAGTTGGATTCTTTGAAGCCGTTACCTACATTGCCTCCTCCAGTTATGGAGCTGCCACGTGTCCCATCTCCTCCTCCATCACCACCTCCCCAGCCGGTTGTTAGCAAAGTTGAAACGCCTCCTCCTCAACCGGTTAACCAAGTGGAAGCATCGCCTCTTGAGGTGGGAGAAGCGCCCAAGGGGAGGAAAGGGAAGTTACCGAAGCCTAAGGCTAAGGATCCAAACAAGCGAGAGATGACGATGGAAGAAAAGGCAAAGCTCGGTGTGAATCTACAGGAGCTGCCTCCTGAGAAGCTTGGACAGTTGATTCAGATTCTTAAGAAGAGAACCACGAATCTGCCTCAAGACGGAGACGAGATTGAGTTGGATATCGAGGAGTTGGACAATGAGACTCTATGGGAGCTTGATCGTTTTGTCACTAATTATAAAAAGATGGCGAGCAAGATTAAGAGACAAGGGTTTATTCAGAACTTGTCAACTCCGACGAGAAATATGGTAAGGGAAACTAATGGTCAAATGTGTCAGAGATCAGGCATTGTTTCTGTCTTGTTAGTAATGATCTTTATTTGTGTATGTTGTCATCAGCCTCCGGTGATGGAAATGGGAAGTGCTGAGAAGAGAGTGAGGAAAGGAGGGGATGGAGGAGAAGAGGATGTAGACATTGGGGAAGATATACCGATTGAGGATTATCCATCAGTGGAGATTGAAAGGGATGGTACAGCCGCCACTGCTGGGTCTAGTTCTTCTGGCAGCTCCAGTTCTAGTGGCGGTTCTTCTTCTAGTGGTAATGATTTTTCCTTTCATATGTTCAAATGTGATTTTTTTAAATATAAAATAATGTTTTTAATTGTCATCTTTTGCCTCATTATGTAGATTCAGAGTCAGGGAGCTCATCAGGAAGTGATTCAGATGCTGATAGTGTGCAATCGCCATTTGTGGAAGCAAAAGAATGAAAGTGGAAGAGGTGTTAGATTCCTAGGATGATAATGAAGTTGAATAGTTTCCTTTTTCTCTTTCAAGTTAAGGTTCTTTAGTTCTTTAGATTATTGGTGACTCGATGGACAGAGGTTGAGAGTGACCTTAGAGAAGATGAAGGAGGATCATTTGGTGGTGGGTTTTGTTCCTATTTGTCGCTTTTGTTTGAGCTTTTGTACAATGAATGAAGGAATCTCTGTTCGTTTTCTTTATAGAAGCATTGACTTATCTCACCCCCACTCACATCTCTGGATTTTGATTGATTAGACTACGCAAGACATGCTCAGTGAATCAAGGAAAAAGTTCAATTTTATATCTGAAAAGCATGGTACGAGGATGACTCTCTATTCAAGAAAAACGTTTTTGAGTAGAGACGAGATCAGTTTTAAAGAAAATGCATATGTTTCAAGCAGTAGCAACCAAGAGTCCGTTGTGCCTGAGAAGAGGCTCTGGGGAAGGTTCTCGTCCTCTGAACTCCACAAACACCTGCTCATTGTCACAACATCACAGATTTAGAGCGAACGGCTTTGAATCTATAGATATAGACGAGTAGAACCTAAAGGGCAATGAGAAAATTTACTTGTAGAGGCGCTTTTCCTCCTCCCAGAGCAAGTATAGTGTTTCTGAATCTCTGTCCTGTCTCTTTAACGGCCTGTGTTTCCAACACAAAGAGATGTTTACAAATCTGGAAAACCGAATTGAAGGTTCATATGATTTGTTTTGCAATAAATATATACCTTGATGTCATCTAATCCAGCATCTTCAAAAGCTGAAAACGCATCTGCAGACAAAACCTCCGCCCACTGCACCACAAAAGTTGTATTTAGAATTTCTACTATTGAATTATATAGAAGCAAGAATATATATGATAATACCTTGTAACTATAATATCCAGCTGCATAACCGCCTGACAAAACATGAAAACGTGAAAGAGTGTAAGAAACTACAGAACGACTAGTGTGTATGGCTGTCGTTTAAGGGCAGGGTTTTACCTGCAAATATATGGCTGAAGCTACAGAGGAATCTATCCTCAGGAAGGGGAGGGATGACTTGTGTTTTCATGGACACCCTTTGATCAACATCGTAAATAGACTCTGTCCCACCTGGCACATACTTTGTGTGTAGCTCCAGATCAACCGTAGCGAACTTCAACTGGAAACCAAACAAGAGTATATTAAGTGAAATGTGTTTCTTACAGATCCCCGGTGATACATATGAACATAAGCTATTTGGTATGATGTCCTGACCTGACGAAGACTAAGGGACCCTGCACGGAATGTTCTTGCAGCAAGGAGCTTCTTGTATACATTCTCAGGAAGAGTTTCCCCTGTTTGATAATGCTTAGCAATGCTCATTAAGGTCTCCCTGAAACCGCATACATATAACGTTCATTAGAAATTTACCAGTAAAAAATCCCTCTACGCAGCACTGAAATCACAGAGTTTGTAAATTAATAATCGACAAGGCAGTTGAACCCAAGTACCTGTGGTAGCACCAGTTCTCCATAAACTGTGAAGGTAATTCAACTGCATCCCACTCGATATTTCGGATGCCAGCAACTAGTCCCTCATCCTCTTTCGTCAGCATATGCTGGAGAGCATGACCAAATTCATGGAATACAGTCTCTACCTGTGAATCAGAGTGTTAACGATGATCGTGAGTCTTTGACCATGTATATAAGAGTAACACTATCAAGATTCATGTCATGCTCCTACACTAATGGAAAGCTACACATAGTGCGATAAGCTGTACCAACTGATTTTATTTACCTCACGGAATGTCATAAGGCTTGGCTTGTCACCAACCGGTGGAGTTTGGTTGCAGACCATTTGCGCAACAGGAAGCCGAACGGAGGAACCCTTCTGAGCCATGACTCGGCTACGGGAAAAAACTTCATCCATCCAAGCACCGTCTCTCTTTTCTGAAGGACGAGAGTATGGATCAAAGTAGAAATAAGCAGTTGGATTTCCAGAAGAATCTTTGATGCAGTAGAACCTAACGTCGCTGTTCCAGACCTTCAAGGCAATGATATATAACATGTTAACAAAGATAATAACATGATGAACATAAGGAGAATCACAACAGACTAGGCTCCAAATTATACCGGAGCAACACCATCCGCCGGTGCTACATCAATTCCAAAAAGGGTCTTAGCTAGACCGAAAAGCCCATCCATAACCTTTGGCAGTGAGAAATAGGGTCGCAGTTCTTCCTGCAAGAAATACGAGCAGTGACTGATAAGCGATCAAGAGTTTCAAAACAATATAGTTGTATCGCAAGCTAAAGAAAGGGACAAGTACCTCATTGATATCATATTTCGATTCACGGAGCCTCTCACTCCAGAAAGTGATGTCCCAGTGAGTCAAACTGTCAGCTTCTGCAGCACCTTGGTCCTTTGCAAAACTCTTAAGGTCTTCTATGTCTGTGTCCACATGAACATTAATTAGATTGTAAGGGTAACAACTACATACTTTGTTGGATAGATAAATGCAATAGTAGCCTACTTCACTAGGAGTTACCTTGAACAGCAGGAGCCCAAGAAGCACTGCGAAGCTTTTCTAATAGCTCATCTGCTGTCTCTACAGTAGCCATTTTCGTGGCCATGCTTACCTGGACTAGGAGAGTCACATTAAAATAACGCCTACGAGTAAAGGAGAGTAATTTGACTTAATTAGATGACTGTACCTCAGCGTAATTGCTGTAACCAAGAAGCTTAGCCTTTTCCAATCGGAGCTTCAAGATTTGGTCGATGATTGCAGTATTATCTAATTCACCCGACGAGGCACGAGATAAGTAAGCACGATAAACCTCCTCACGCAGAGCACGATTTGTTGCATGTTGCATGACGGGGAGGTAACTAGGAGCATCCAGTGTAATGAGCCATGGTCCAGCGTCAGCAGTTGCATTTTCATGGCCCTTGTGTCATAAATCAAGAGGCATCAGCAACTGGAAAAACAATGTAAAACGACATGAAACTTTATCTTTCCGTTATTGTCCATACCTTGGAAACAGCTGCTTGCGCAAATAGCCCAAGTGCAGATGGTGGCAAACCCTCGATGTCTTTCTTGTCTGTTATCAACTTTTCAAACTTCTTTGTAGCGTCCAAAACATTCTCAGAAAACTTATGGGAAAGTTTCTCGAGTTCCTGTATTGGAAAGCGTCAGTTCAAATACGCAGATGATATTTAACTAATCACACGGAACCCATGCTTAAGGACATGGAGCTGTGACAAACCTAAATACATTAACTAAACAAACTGACATTTAATCGTCTAGACAAACCTGTTCAATTTTGTTAAACTCTTCTCTCTTGTCATCTTCAAGAGCAATACCACTGAGAACCGCCTCCTTTATTTGTGCTGAAAACAAACGAATACCATAGTTAGCACATTATCTCTAAACGCTGAAACTTAAAATTGAAAGGGAATAACAAATTGTGTTCTTGGTTATGTTTCAGTTATAGTTACTTACCTTCTACTAATCGTTGACGAGCTTCCATCAGTGTATTCCAGTCTGGAGATTCTCGAATAGACTTAAATGCATTGTAAATCGGTTTGCTCTGTCCCAACCTGAGCTGGAACTTCACTTTCTCTGGCTGTAGATGAAAGCATGATTAGAAAACCAAGAAAATGAATCCTAATCCATTGAGCAAACTATCATTTTCCGCATTTGATGTAAAAGTTTAATGGCAATCAAAACACATGTAGACACCAGAATAAATAATCTCAATCAAACAATTATAATCTCCTTTACCTGAACTTCTTCAATGGCAGCACGAAGCTCAGGTGTGTCCTTAACAGCCTTAAGGTGATTGATCATCCCCCAAACAACGGTTAAGCGATCAATGATCTTCTCCAACGGCTCCACTAGCTTTGGCCATGAAGGCTCCACGGTTTTCTCTAGCTGCTCCAATTCAGCTTCCTGGATAAAAACATCACGATCGTGATTCTCACATTTGTCAACAACATCTACATACATGCGATCACATCAACAAATCGAATAACATAGACAACAGATTCGTACGAGCTGGTGCAACAGAGCACGGATCCCGGGTCTGACGTGGTGAGCATCGACGACGTCGAACGGAGGGAACTCAAAGTTCTGCAACAGAGGATTCGAGGAGAGAGAGTCTTCAGAAGCCATTGAAGGAGACGAACGAGAGAGAGGATGAGAGTTTGGAGGTAGTGCAGGTTGGATCTGGGAGACGGACAGAAAGTACAAGAAGCTAAAGCTGATGGGCTGATTTTATGATTAAAGTAAAGTTAAGGGCG
Organism: Brassica oleracea var. oleracea; assembly: GCF_000695525.1. Classification (NCBI taxonomy): domain Eukaryota; kingdom Viridiplantae; phylum Streptophyta; class Magnoliopsida; order Brassicales; family Brassicaceae; genus Brassica; species Brassica oleracea. The sequence goes on along the minus strand of NC_027750.1, from coordinate 2,274,643 downwards.
AAAATGATAATAATAAAAACTTGGGCTTGCGTTTAAGAGAAATTTTTGCAAACGGTCCTTCTGATATTTTACGAACGTGCATACCAAGAGTTCGACGAAATGACCTTTTCGTGATAAGTGATGTGTTACTGATAAGTCGTTTTCTGAACTGCATGATCCATGGTTACAACTTACAAACATTATAATCTCATTTCTACTTTCTTTTAAAGTTTCACATGATTACATCACTTTCAAAGATAATGTTTTTTTGGTGTTGGTTGATTCTTGCACGTAGGATAAGAGTTATACTACAATTATGATAACCATTTGTTTATTCTTAATGTCAATTATATTGCTTTCTCATTAGAATTCTTTTTAGTGGTAACAGATAGACTTTTAGTTGACAAAACAAAGAAAACAAAAACTACGGTTAGAAGATTGATGGTAGTTTTATGCTGAGGTTGAGCTGGCTCTTCAGATGAGCTTATTTTTCTAATCCAGGTTTTGTCATTGACTTGGAGGAAGTTGTTTTCATATCCATTTGGTTCTTCATAAAATATACATCCGTACAGTTTTGTTTATTCTCAAAAAGTCTCAAGACTTTTTCCTTTCTATGTACTTTTATCTTGTAGGGTTTTTAAATGTTGCAGGCCATGGTTCTTACTTACTGTGCATTGACATGTTCCTAAGTCTACAGTTAAACCGCCTGTGTTGTTGGTGACCATTCGTCTCTTGTTCAAAACCATGGTGGTTGTTCTGTGCATAAACTAGCTCTGTGGAAAAGGTAAGTGTTAATGGTCCACTTTTCCTTGTGGTTCTGCTGGTAAACTTTATTTTTGAAGTCACATTGCCTGGATTAAATGATGTTTTGTCTTTTGATATGCCTTGTGATTATCTTAAGCTACAATCTAGGATGAGCACTCAAAACATGTCTTCCACATTTTAATAATCCTTTCATGTCATATTCATTAGAATATATTCAATTTGGATTTTGATTTGTTTACTCTTAAGGTCAACTATTGTTGTTGTGACCTGATGATTGTTTATAACTTTGTGTATTTGGGATCAGGCTGATCAGTAGCAATCATTCTGCGTCTTGCGGTTTAGTCGTTGACTTTCTGCTGTGAAGTATACATATCAATAGCACCAAATTGGTCTCTTTGTGTTAATTGCAAAATGGCCAACTCAATCTTCTTGTTTTCCTTTGTTTCGTTTCTCCCTTTTGTCTGTTCAGTTCACTTCAACATACCTCGTTTCGGGTCAGATATTTCTGAAGTAGTGTACCAAGGAGATGCAAGAGCTAACGGCGCTGTTGAGCTTACCAACATTGACTCCACTTGCCGTTCCGGTTGGGCTACTTACGGTAAAAAGATACCTCTATGGGATCCTGAGATCGGCAAGCCTTCTGATTTCACTACCAGCTTCTCCTTCAGGATCGACACTCGTGGTGTTGCGTTCGGTAACTACGGCCACGGCTTCGCTTTCTTCCTCGCTCCAGCCGGAATCCAAATGCCTCCCAACTCAGCTGGTGGTTTCTTGGGTCTGTTCAACGAAACCAACGTGCTCTCTTCTTCTTACCCGCTCGTCCACGTCGAGTTTGATACCTTTACTAATACAAACTGGGATCCTCTCGACATGAAGTCTCACGTGGGAATCAACAACAACTCTCTCGTCTCTTCCAACGTAACTTCTTGGAACGCTTCCTCGCACAGCAGAGACATAGGCCGCGTGGTGATCGTCTACGATTCCGCTAGGAGAAACTTGAGCGTCTCTTGGAGATACGACACGACGTCTGATCCGAAGGAGAACTCGAGCCTTTCTTACATCATCGATCTTTCGAAGGTGCTGCCATCAGAAGTCACTGTTGGGTTTAGTGCGACGTCTGGTGGGTCCACCGAAGGGAATAGACTTCTGTCGTGGGAGTACAGCTCAAGCCTTGAACTAATAAGAGATGATGATGTCGAGAAAACTGAAAAAGACAGGAAATGGTTGATGGTTGATCATCGGTGTTTCGGCTTCTGGCTTTGTCTTGCTGACGTTTCTCGCTGTCTCCCTCATCGTCTTCTTGAAAAGGAAGAAGAGAGCAGAGGAGACAGGGAACTTGACATCGATAAACGAAGATCTCGAAAGAGGAGCAGGGCCGAGAAAGTTTACTTACAGAGAACTCGCATCAGCTGCTAACAACTTCTCTGACGATAGGAAGCTTGGGGAAGGAGGGTTCGGAGCGGTTTACAAAGGCTACTTAAACGGCTTAGACATGATGGTTGCGGTGAAGAAGTTCGCAGGCGGGTCTAAGCAGGGGAAAAGAGAGTTCATAACGGAGGTGAAGATAATCAGCAGCTTGAGACATCGGAACCTTGTGCATCTCATCGGTTGGTGCCACGAGAAAGACGAGTTTCTAATGGTAGACGAGTTCATGCCAAACGGTAGCTTAGACGCTCACTTATTTGGTAAAAAGCCGCATCTCGCTTGGGCCGTGAGGTGCAAGGTAACTCTAGGTATAGCCTCTGCTCTGCTTTATCTACACGAGGAGTGGGAGCAGTGCGTTGTGCATAGAGATATTAAAGCGAGTAACGTGATGCTTGACTCTAATTTCAACGCCAAGCTTGGTGATTTCGGGCTGGCTAGGCTGATGGACCACGAGCTGGGCCCGCAGACCACGGGGTTGGCGGGAACGTTCGGTTACATGGCTCCTGAGTACATAAGCACGGGGAGGGCGAGCAAAGAGTCTGATGTTTATAGCTTTGGTGTTGTCACGTTGGAGATTGTGACGGGGAGAAAGTCTGTTGATCCGAGGCAAGGAAGAGTGGAGCCTGAAACGAGCCTTGTGGAGAGAGTGTGGGACTTGTATGGGAGAGGAGAATTGATCACAGCCGTTGATGAGAAACTTGAGGTTGATGGTTTTTGATAAGATGCAAGCGGAGTGTCTTATGGTTGTGGGGATGTGGTGTGCTCATCCTGATAGGAACTCGAGGCCTTGGATAAAACAAGCGATCCAGGTGTTGAGTTTGGAAGCACCGCGCGTTGCCTCATCTTCCGAGTAAAATGCCTGTTGCTAGTTATCATGTGTCGTCTTCGAGTACTGGAACATCGGTTAGCTCTGGTGGAGCTGCGACAGCAACGTTTTCAAGTGCTCAACTTGGTCGTTGAGTAAGATCTCTGTTGCTTTTTGTACTTTTGTTTCTTTCTTTGTGTGGATATATATATGCGTGTGTTTGTATTGTGTTCTTGCGTCTGTGTAATTTGATATTCATTGTTCCTGTTACTCTTGCTTGTGAAACAAGTTTCTTTAATTAAAGATATTAATTCCTATCTCAGAAGGCTTTGGAAGACAAAAAAAAAAAAGAAATCAAAAACTTAAATTTGTCGCGCCAGGTAGGGGTCGAACCTACGGCCTTCTGCTTAGGAAACAGACGCTCTATCCACTGAGCTACAGGCGCTTCTTGTTGGCATACATACTTCTAGAAAATATCATATTTTATTGCAACTTCTCAGATTGGTGAGTTTAGTGGCCATTTAATTTAACTAACCCGGTTAAACAAAGTCGGTCCTAAGATTTTGGAAGCTATAAAAACCATGGAAAACTCATTCAGACATGAAAGAATGGTTAGTAATGCAGTTTGAGATCGTCGATGTGAAGAAGAAGGCACATCATTATAGTTTTAAACGAAGCCTTAAAAGAACACTAGTCTCATGAAGATATATACAGCGAACAACTGTTCTCAGCTCTTCCACTTTTTCAAGATAAAATATTTTTTTCATCCGGGAGACAGGCTCGACGGTATAACGATAATAGAAAGCGATAATAGAAAGCAAAGTACAGTGCCCTGATACATAGAAGAAAGGATAACGAAACCACCCCTAATTCCCGAAAACCTACCATTTTCACCACCGAGTTTATAATTTGATACAATAATAACCCCAACTGTTTTCAGCTCTTCCACTTTTCACCCCCATCTACTCCTGCCTAAACAACAGTTAATGAAACCCAAAAAAAAATAGACGCAAGCGAGATTTTCATATTCTTCTAATCAGCTTATAGGTTAGCCATAATCAGGAAGTTGTATCCCTTAAAAGACTATTAAGAACTTAACCAAACAAAAACAGACTCCAAATCACATGTCGATTCTAGTAAGACTGATTAGGCCAGAGGAAGAACTCAGCTGCTGCATTTGGCGCCATTAGTCCCATTGAGCTTTGAACGTTGGAGTTATTATTAGAGTCCGTCGAATCAGAAGCTGCATTCGCCGGAAAATGCTGGAAAAAGTTCTGTTGTTGCTGCTGCTGCTGTTGATGATGGTAAAGAGAAGCTGCTTCAAAAGGGATTCCACATGGAATCATCTGAGACTGAGAGGCTGAGCTAGGACAAAGAGCGAAGTTAATGCTACTGTCATTGGGAGAGGACTGAAGCTGTTGATGTTGTTGCTGAAAATGGTGGAGTTGATGATGACCGATGATAGGTTTCTGCTCAGATTCTAAAGAGAGCTTGAGACGTTTTGCTGCACCACCGATAGGAAGTGCACTCTTCATGATGGCTTCAACGTCGTAACGGTTCATCTCAAAGTTGGTTACAGCGTTTATTCCTCTGAATTTGATCGCTGCTATGTCGTATGCCTCAGCTGCTTCCTCTTCCGTTGCTACAACACCAACACCAAAAAAAAAAAAATAATATTTAGAACCTTAGCTTGGTGATTTTAATATCTTTATTGAAGTTTATTGATTTGACTTACCAAAGGTTCCGAGGTAAAGATCTTTGTTGCCGGCAACACGGCCTATCCTAGCTTGCCAACGTCCTTGTTGATGATGTCTTGTTACACCTCGGTACATGGAAGCTCCTCTAGAGAATCCACTACTCTTCCTGTAATTATATCGGTTATTATAAAAAATACACATATATATAAACCTTTGACACAAAAAAAGGGTCTTGTTTATGGATCTTACCTTCTAAGGGAAGCAATGAACTCTTGTTTGGTCATGTGCTTCATTTGCTCTAATTCTTTTGAGTAGTTCGTAATCTAAAAATCATTATAAGAAATTAGCAAATCGTGACCAATATAAATAAAAAACACTAACGGACCAAATCAGAAGAGGAGAAGGAAGGTACGTACAGGAAAATTGGTGGTAGCAGCAGTATTCCAGTACTTCAGAGCTGCTAGATCGTAAGCTCGTGCTGCCTTATCTTCTTTGTCATATCCACCTGAATATTTCACAAAAGAAACAGTTTTATTATGCATGTCGATTATTGTTTATTGATCTTGTAAGAACTGACTAGTTGAGATATTGTTCTTACCCAAGTATACTGTTGATTTAAGCAAAAGCCGGTATCCATCAATGGCACATGCGTACAAAAGAGGAAAGTATTTAGACAACGGAATGATCAAAATGCTTAAAGGAGATGTAACAAATATTACCAAAGAAATTCTATTAGTCTAACATTGGTTCTGTTATGCAAGAAAATAATGCAGACCATGTAAAGGGAAATTAAATATCAACCACAATGTTATGTTTCAGATTCTTTTTGGATATTTTGAAACCGGTCATAATACTCAGAAAGCAAAAGTGAGAGAATTTGAAAATATACAAACAAAAAGAGAGAGAATGGAAGTCTTGGATGTGGTCAAACCCTAGATCCCCACTCTTGTTGGTGGAGGTGGTACTGGTAGCCCAAAGCAAGAACATATATAAAAATAAAGTAAAAGCTACTGAGAATATTCAGACTTTGCTTTGTTGATGTGAACTCTACATGTAAATCAATCTGACACCTTATGGACAGCAGAAACACTTCAAATCTTTTCAATTTTCATTTAAATTTTCATCTATTTTCACTGAAGTAGCATCATGTTTTGCACTTAAGACATAAATTAAAAATAACCTCTAACAAACCCAGGTACTCTTCACTTCAACCCCTATGAAGCTAAATACTGAAGAAACAGGCCAATGGTCTCACATCACATGCCTACTACATAACATCAAATCATATAGTATATGCTTAACAATATGTAGGTGAAGAAAAAATGTGGGATTATAGGGTCAAAGTGGGACCAAAAACATGTCAATCAAAGAAACAGAGGTTGCATCATATAGGCAATGCCATTGGGACCCAGTGTATGTACCTTTAGGCTGAAATGAAAGAATTTTGAAAATGTAACAGAGACAAAGGAACAAAATGGCGGCACCCTTCGGCTAAATATATGGAAATTCAACGAACAACAGCTATATCTTATAGTATTATATTTCATACCCTTCTTTTTTATCCCTAAGTTCTGACTCAAAAGTATTGTCAAAGTTAAAAACTTTGGCTACCCTTAGCAAATGTAGTCACCCAAAGTTTCAATCAATCATCATAATAAAGATGTAGACAGATCAATAAAATAAAAGGAAAAAGGTAAAGCTTCTTTTGAATCTTGCATTCAATTTCATTGACAAACTTATCCTATAGCTCACTCTTCTTAATCCTTCTAAATCCCACTTGGGGACAAGGGGAAAAAACACCAAGGATTCACAACCAAAACAGCATATGCCTAAACGACATATATGTAAAACCAAAATAACCACACGAGATTGCAATTCTTGACGTCAAGAAAGATTGTAAGTTTGTAACAGTGATGAAATCAAATAGATTGAAAAGAAAAAATATATACCTTGACGTCCTTTCCTGGCCTGACCTTCTCGCCTACAGCTATTATCCCATAGATGAGCTTCATACCTTCCCGTCCATCTATGTCTGCATCAATCAAAATTCACATTAATACTTCATTTAATTACCAAAAAAATAAAAACTTCAGTCAATGGCTTTGACTAATGACAACACAACTCCTTTGACTCTTCTTGTTTTTGAGCATACCTTGTAACTCCTCGGTAAATGGAAGTCCTTTGTCCAAACGTATCAGCGACCTTCTTGTTAGAAGAATCTGATCTTTCCACTGCCACAACAGGCTTCTCCTTCTCAGAATCTGTCTTCTCTCTGTTGTTATTGTTGATGATTCTCTCACCGTTGTTATTACCACGGTAGTTATACTCGGAAATCTTATTATTATCATTACTCGCGTGATTATTAGTGTTGTTAATGTTAACCCCAAGTGACAAAACTCCTCCGGTGTTAGCTCCACCGTGAATAAAACCAAGCTCCTGACCAGAAGACTCCACCACGTGTCCCAAATATTCTCCTGCGAGATGAGTCCGGCTCATTGAAACCGAGTCGTCGACTTCAGAACCGGAGTTCGTTGAAAAAGCGGTTTGAAAACCGGTCATGGTTTTGAAATCGTGGTTATGATCAGAGTAAAACCCGGTTTGGTTCTGGTGGTGACGTGGATCGTAGATATGAGTGAGGGAAGAAGAGTCTTGTGTCTCTGTTTGGCTGTTGTCGGAGTAACGGAAGTCACCGAGAAAATCTTCTAGCTTTGGGATATGGTTCTGAGAATGATTCTGTGAGTCCACGAAGGATGTTAGGATTGTTGAATCCGCCATAGAAGCTGTTATCTGAGCTTCTTCTTCTTCCTGAGGCTTTTGATTCGTCCAACCTACATACAAAGAAGTCTTTATTTTTTCCGTATGAGAAAAGAAAAAAACTATTTTTTTTCTTTTGCCTTTTGTCGGAAACAGACAAAGTCAGTCAGAGAAGAACACGAGGGAAGCTGAGTTCAGCACAACTCGGTTTATAGGATAAAGCATTTAAGCTACCAAGTCGGTTACTAGAGCCTATACTATGTTAAACTACAATCATTTCGTGTTTCGTTTAGTACCTCAAAGATAAAAAGAAAGAAGTAGTTTATTTTATATTATTACCATAGAAATTATCGAGGAGGTAAGGAGATGAGGCGGCGGAAGAAGCGTCATAGGACACGAACTGAGACTGATCAGATGACCTCAACATCTCCATTGGTGACAAAGAAAACGTTAACCAGTTCGTCATCGGAGCCATCTAGTTCACTTTTTGTGCTTTCTCTCTCTTGTTTGTTGTTGTTGTTCTTCTTCTTCGGTAGATCCTGGTAAAGATTTGATTATATTAGTAAAAAAATTAGGAGAGAGAATGGAACCGCCTATAAATTTCTATACTGGTTCTTCAGAAAAGGACAAAAGAGATTTAAGTAGAAATCCAGAAAAAAAAGGTTATTCTTTTATAAAGACAAATACAAACCTGATCAAGCGTTACACTAAGCTTTCAGAGAACTGCATTTGTGGGAAGAAGACTAATATATGAAATACTTGTAGGAAACGATAATCACGAGGTTATTTATCAAAAGATCTATCTATTCTATTGGATGTAAACAGTTGTCCGAGGAGAAGAGAAAAGAAGATGGGAAGCAGAAGCTCTTTAAGGATCGTCTGAGACGTCTACTTATAAAGAAAGGAGAGGGGGAGGGAGAAAGGAGATGGGGCGCTCGTTTTATTTAATCAAAAATAATAATAATAATGCAGTTGCAGTAGAGAGAGAGAGAGAGTGTGCATGTAGAGTTAGGAGAGAGAGAGAGAGAGAGAGAGAGAGAGAGAGAGAGTTTTAGAAAAAATACAGCGGTTACTTCTGTGTCGCCCGGCGTAATACAGGAGAGAGAGATATCTATTCTAGCTTTGTAATTGTGTTGTTTTGAAGGTGATCCCCTCTATATTATTTGTGAAATATTACAATTTTTTTTTTGTAACCACGTATTGTCACTATTTTTAGAATTATTAAAAAAATAGGTTGATCCATCTAGTTATATAATAAGCTTTTTATTAAACTAACCATAAATTCATTATTAAATATCATTTATTATTTTTTTAAATAAAGATTACGGAATTACCTAATGTGGGTAAAGTATATATGACAATTAATGATTTTGAATAATAAAGATCTATAAAAAAATGTATCTTCTATCAAATTTGTTTAATTTAAAACTATTAAAATATTTTTTTTAAAAACACAATAACCATATTATAAAAATTTAGATTTTTTTGTATATGTTATATTTTGAATTTTAAAAAATGACTATAAATTACTAAAACTGTTAAAAGTCTCACATTCAAATTTTGCGATCCATGGTTTAAAATTTTTGTTATAACAAAATACAAATGATTACAAAATCATATAAATAAAAGTCTAATTTAATTAATCATTAAGATTTAAAATATATATATATATATATAT
>NC_027750.1:2261735-2265405 GCF_000695525.1 Brassica oleracea var. oleracea | reverse complement strand
AAAAAATAGACATTAATATTAAAAATATACTATGTATGTTAATATCATTTAAATTTAATTACATATCGTATCAAATATTTTTTTAAAAATATTTGGATTAATAAAATTGATTTATACGTTCGCACCAATTTAATTATATATGTAATAGTTACTGACTTTTAATTATTTAATATATATTTATTATTTCATAATGTATAAAAACATATAATACATAAAATAATTTATATATATAATGTTTATCCCGCGCAAGCGCCAAAGCGTGGATCTTAATCTAATAATTTAATTAAACCACTTAACAAGGATGCAAAAGATTTGGTAAGTGAAATTTAATTCCCAAATTACTACCTTAACTCCAAAACAAAGTAAACCAAACCACTAGTTGTTTCCACTTGTCGTGCATGCATTGCGACACTTTGTTCTCTCATGCCCACTCTTTATTTAAACCCACCCAACCGGATTTTACTCTTTCGGGTCAGATTGTTTTAGCTTTTTATCGGCTGCATTTTTTATTTACAGTCTAACCCCTCATTAGTTAATATTTCATATTCAGGCCTCTTATTCTGTTTTGTACAAGATACATTCATTTACATCCAACATACTTTTTAGTTTGGGGATGGATTTATATTAGCGAGTCATATATTATCACAAAAAATGAAAAAATAGTTAAGATATGTATAAAACGAAGAGAATAACAATTATTTTTTGTACAAATAAACATAGTTACACTGCAAATTTTCTTATTATGCTAACTAAAACATTATAAAAGAGTAAATTGTTTTTATGTATGAAAGGCTCACATGAGTCCATCGTTTATGAAATATATATTATAGGGTGCATTAAAGTATAAGAGGGTAGTTATAGTGTAGGATGCCAAGTGAGTATTAGAAAGGAACAAATACTAGCTAACCTTTGGGGTCAAAAGAAAACAGTCAAGTCCCGGGTAAACTTGTATAGGGCCGGTTAAAATACAATGTTCTTGCATACCTATAATTGCTGCTACTTCTGTTTCTAATTGTAAGTAGTTTTGCACAAAAATACAAATATTTATAAAATTATTATTTAAAAAATATATTATTTAATCAATTAATTCAACCAATTATAAAAAATTTAACATTACTTTATTGAAATATGTAAACTAATTATATCGTGAAACAAACTCTTTTTGGTAAGATCATCTCCAACCCAATTCCAAAACATCATTTTAGTGTAATTTATACACCAAAACTTCTCCAACTCAACTGCAAAAATTACACTATTTTAGTGCAAAGCTACAGTACCGCACCAAATTTGGTGTGTTACTATTCACAACGCCAAATACTATTCACTTAATTTTATTAATAAAATATTAATTAAATAAATATCAATGGCAAGATAAAAACATATAAAATAGATAAATAATTATATAGTAATTAAATAATTACAGATATTGGAATAGTTTATTTTAGTTTGTTATTTTAATATTAATATATTTTAAAATAATAATAATTTATTTTAAAACAAATATTTAGTGTTATAAATTTTTGTGCAATATAATTACATAATAATTTTATTTATACATATATACATATATATATCTACTAATAATAAAATTTCTAACTAAATAATATAAAAATCAAAAATAAAATTTTGGTGCAAAATTTGGTGTTGTGGTTAGAGATGATGAAAAAACTTTTTTTTTTATTGTGTAGTTTTCACATCAAAATAGTATTATGGTTTGGAGATGTCCTAAAACTACCTACATTTGGAAACAAAGTATTAATCTCCGGCCAGAACTAAAGTTCAAGTCGAAATTATTAAAAATATTAATTCTGAAGAAGTTGAGAGATCGAGAAGCAAAGAAAGAAAAAAAAAAGCTTGTGGGGAACAACATGCCGGATGAGAAGGCGGGTTTCTTCTGTAAAAACGAAGCACATAAAAAAATATTTCAAGGAAAAAAGAAAGGCCCAGCAATTAAGGCACGTGATTAGGTTTGATGTCGTATTGTTTATTAATCTACAGCATTTCGTATCCTATACTTCTACTTTATTGAACCTCGAACATTTTCAACATTCTATTTTTAAATGTAGTTTGTATCTCCAATAAACTAATTATAGTATCTAAATAAATATCTACCATCTGTTCACCAAAAAAATATACAACTGCCATCCTTGAAACATATATATACCATCCTCTAATTAAGGTCGATTATCTTAACATATTATTATATCGACTATCATACATAAACCACAACTCCATATAGATGCGGTTAATATTTCACTTCACATGTTTGAGTCAACGCGAGTAGTAAACAACTGTCTTTTAGGCAATTAGATGGAACGCACTACCTCGATATAATCTCTTTTCTTGATACGTCGTCGAAATGAGATCAAAGACATGAGAGTGAATTACGTCGATACGCTTGGTTGCCACTAACTAGAGTAGCAACTGAATACAATACGTTAAAATCTCTAATTCAATATATGGACGTGTGTGTACGTGAGTCGGTCCATCGGCATTGTAACACAGAAGTTTGGTCGATGTGACCAGCGGCGACGACAATTGGAAGTATTGAGTCCGTTGACCATCCTATGGATTGTGGCACACTGAAAGATTTGGTCTGCTTACCTTATATAGGAATGTGTTGATGGACAAATCGACATGTAATTCTTCAAAACGTTTTATTTGTTGGTCATCATGTTTTCGTGAATCATTGCCGTTTTTATCATTCGCTTGTCAAAACCCTCGCTAATCATAAATATGAAATGATGATATATGTGATCGAACTATACATTTAAATCTCACATTTTTTATCACCATATTTAAATAGTAATAATTTATTAATGCATGCTGAAAATCATGTTGCTCAGTTATCTTTTTGACAAAACATTGATGATCAATCACGAATTTGGCAATTGTATCGTGTTTTAGCTATAATAACATAAACCGTAATCAGAGATTTTCGTTCATAATCGACCGTAAAATTGTAGGAGCCATGTTCACAAAGAAATATAAGATAAAGAGAATACGTTTAAATTATGCGATATGGCATGGGTGTTTTTGTTTAAAATTGCACGCGGACGTGGCCTCTCGTTAGGGTTCTGGCCAGAGTGACGTAGCATTATACTCATTAAAAGGTCTTGGTGATCCATTCGGTTACACACTTTTAAAATATACATCCTAACATTTGTCCTCAGTCCTCATACTCACCTTAAAAGTTTTTCTTCGGTCGATTTAAAAGTATGGTCAATTTAAAAATATTTGTCTAACTATTTGTCTCTCTGGAAAACTTGCGCTTTAAAATCTCTTAATTGCATGTGAGATCACTACAAGAAAACAGCGGCATACTAAGGGAAAAAATCGTCGGTATGTCGTCGGAATAACCCTATTCCGACGACATACCGACGAAAAAAGTCATCGGAAATAACTCTTCGGAAATTCATCTTTCCTCGAAAATCCCTCGGAAATTTCCTACGGAATTCCGAGGAAACCCTATTTCCTCAGAATTTCCGAGGACCACAAGTTTGCCGGAAATTCCTCGGAATATTCCGAGGAAGATGTCGTCGGAATATTCCGAGGGATAAACTTCCTCGGAATATTTTCAAAATTTCAAAAAAAATTATAAATTTATTTTTTTAAATTGAAATAGAAAACATATTTAAAATACAAAAAATAATAAAATAGTTTTTATAAA
>NC_027750.1:2248516-2260410 GCF_000695525.1 Brassica oleracea var. oleracea | reverse complement strand
AAAACGTTGTTTTCGGTTTAAAAACCCTATTTCCTCGGAATTTCCTCGAAATATTCCGAGGGAATTCCGAGGAAACCCTTTTCTTCCTCGGAATTCCGTCGAAATATTCCGAGGAACTAGTGTTTGGGGTTTCAAAACGTCTTTTTTTTTTTAAACGGATCGATCGATGGATATAAGTCCAAAAACGCATTGATCGATCACTAAGATGGACCAAAGCGTAAAAATGTGATCGATCAATGGGTATATGTCCAAAAACACATCGATCGATCACTAGTTCGTCGGAATTTCCTCAGAATTTTGTAAAATCCCTATAATATTTCCTCGGAATTCATCGGCTTTTTTTGAGGAACACATTTTTCCTCGGAATATTCCGACGGATTGATGTTTCCTCGGAATTCCGTCGGTATATATTTTGGGTTTCCTCGGAAATTCTTCGGGAAATTCCGAGGATTTCATTTTCCGTCGGAATGTCCGTCAGAATACCTTTGTTTTCTTGTAGTGACGTAGGGATGGGCATTCGTCACATCTGCCCCTTTTTTGTATAGAACTGATGTTTACCATTGACGAAAAAAGTACATAGTAATTCTCTGCAAATCATATAAAAATGCTAAGTTCCACGTCCGAGGACGTGACTGATAAACGCATGCTTCCACATTGTCTCCCTCTCTAGTTTCCCTTTTGAGTGATTCATAATGATAATTTCATATATAATTCAATATGCAATTTATTTTATTTTTGTTGATATATATAGTATAAGCTATCTAATACACAAAATATTACATATCATCAATCCATCATGATTTTATACATTCCGAATCAATTATCTATTAAGGTGCGAAGGATGCCAATAACATGAACAAACCTTAAAGATTACTATCTATTTTCGAAATTTTTAATTAGTTCTGAAAGTCTCTTTGACAACATAGTCGCCTAATCTAATCCGTATCTTGGATACCCTGCAATTTCATAAAATAATGCCACTATGAAATTAATGTTAGTTTTAATAGTTTGGGAGGTCCAATGACTAGTGATAAATGTATTAGTTGCTTTTGACCTTTGACCGAGGAGGCACGTGTGCAGTGTGCACCAATCTACCCGTTTCTGGTCGAAAATTTCGGTGTTGCACGTGCGACACTGTCCTCCTTAGCTATCATAATCTCTCATCTTTTGTCGTAATCTCCTTGACTAAACAATCTCTTTCATTCTTTTTGTTCCCCCAAAAATATTTACTTCTTAAATATTTTCACTTTAAGCTTTGTCTTTTTAAACTCTAGGATGTTTTGGTTGTATGTTAGGCAAACTTTTAGGGACAAAGACTCAAATTAGCAGTAAAACAAATATTTTCAACGATGGACTGTTTCGATTGTTTGATTTAATTAGTACAACTTTTCGTTAGGAAAATTATAAGATTTATTTTGTTTTTAACCAATGGGTTAATTGATCAGTATTACAAGTTTGCATACTTAAGTACTAATCACAAAAGAATTAAGTAAGTGAAAAGATCTTTCCTGAACCAAGACTGGAAATTAAGATGATTTATTTATAAATCTGGAAGATTTTATTAGAGAAATTTCCAGAATAGTTTTACAGATATAAAATCTGGATTAAAAAAAAAAACGTATGAAACCAAATTTAGGACATGATGGATTAATTTAAAAGATTAACCTTCACAGAAGACAAAAAATAAAATAAAGTTTTGGATGAATTATAAAATATAATAAGAATAAAGATTACATTTTCTGACAGTAACTCCGTGTTTAGTGGGTAATTTACACACTTTGGGATGATGCTTGCACTTTACACACCTCTTAAAAATTACTATTATTGTGTACATAGATTAACGAGTAAATTTTGGTACAATCGCTAATTAAAGTATTAATATACAACTAACTATAGATGTTAACAATGGAAAAGTGACAAAACCTGATAAATTTATTTGTGTAATTTTTTTCTTTTACAGCAAAGATCACGAAGAAGATGTATGAACCGTCCATTAGTCAAACAACAGCCGTGAAAGCTTTAGACTAACACGATTGTGCTAGGCTGCTAGCTGTAGATAGATGGCTGATGGCCACATGACTTTTTCTGTCTTTTAAAAAAAGTTATAATAGTAAAAATAAATTATTTATATGTTTTTTACACATCATATAAGTAGAAATGTAAAGTAATTCACAAGCTTCACCAATATTATTATAACTCATAATTATAAACTTCGGTATATTTCCTAATACAATAATCAGATGCAAATTCAAGTAGTATCTATCTTAACGTTTGATACACTATTTTGATTTGAAGTCGCACTATTTAACAACTATAACAAAACTTATTAGAAGTCCAGTCTATACCATAACTAAGTTGATAAAAACTGAAATCCTCAACCATATGGATCACATTCTTGTACATGTAAGAGTCCCATGCAACTATGCAAGGAAGCTTTAAATATTCATAACACATATTTGACGTAGTAGTACGTGAAGAGATGTCCAAGTTTTCTATGAATCATATCAGGCTTCATCTTCTTATACACTGAAGGTTGGATACAAGAGAAAAGTGATAGTCTTTGCTTCTTAGGGTTTACATTAAAGATGAATGACCTCAGAGGGATACGAGTTTTGATATCTCGCAAAGACTGTGTACTAGAACTTTCTTCTTGTACTAAGAAAGCGAAAACTTCTCACTCAACTTCTCAGGTTTCTTATCAGCCTCTTGCTGCAGTTTTGTAACTTGATCTAAACCTGTTTGCAGCTTTTCTGAGATCCTATTGTCTCCTTTTTCATGTTTGATACTTCACCTCCAAGTTTAGCTCCTTGATAGATAGTAAACTTTCTGTTATCTGATTTGTATGTCTCCCAGAGTTGCAGCTCTTGATTTGATCTCTTTCTTTAGCAGCAACCTTTTTTTGGAGCCAGATGGTTAGTTCAGTGCGGACCTCGCTGAGGTGTTTGTAATTAGGACGAACATTTGATCCGAGAGAATGCTTATCTTGATTCTTCTGTTCTCAGATCTTCAATAGCTCAACGTGCTGGTTTAACATTTTCAGACCCAACTGAATCATCTGGAAACTTTGTATCAGCCACATCTGTTATATGGTAAGACATGAGCTAGTAGCCTTTATAATTTGAACTGTTCATTTTTTCTGGTTTTCTTGTTCAATCACCAAGAACTGCATCAGAGAAAGGTAAGCAACTTCCTCTGTTGATTCTCTGATCTGTTCTCTCTCTTTTTTTTTTTTTTTAAATGGCTTTTAAATTAGGGAAATTGAGCCAGATAACTATAAAATAAGATGTAATTAAGAATCTAACCAAAAAAAAAAACCAAATCTAATATTTATAAAATATATACTATATTACCCCTTCATTAACCGGTTGACAAAAATAAATATTTTTTTTTCTATCACCAGTCACCATCATTAATTCTTCCATTACGACTATCGTTTCATCTGTTTCAGCCACACTTCTTCACTAATTATCTCTCTTTACCAACCATCTCTATAATCGTTTGTTGCCAACAGAAATTTATAATTAGATGATAGTGATCAAACCGGTAGAGGCAAAGGTTGAAATAAATCATGTGGATATGCTTATTGATTAACTATACGATGATTTAAACACATAATAGTTAAGATGAGAGTAAAAATTGAAGAAGATGAGCAGTGATGCTTATGCAGCATACTATTCTATTCAAAATTTGAATAATATGTATTATTCTATTTTAATAATACTTGATATTATGTACTATGTGCATATTTTGATATCTGGATTAGGGTTTAGAGTTTTTTTTAGGGTTTAGTGATTAGTGTTTTGAATTTAGTTTTGGAAGGTTTGGGTTGATGTTGGGATAAGAACATTTCAAAATCAGAACAATATTTACTGTACTATTTCGTTTGTTACTATTCTATTTTAATAATACTTCATATTATATACTATTTGCATATTTGATATTTAGGTTAGAGTATATATTTCCTTTTAGGGTTTAGTGATTAGTGTTTTGAATTTAGTTTTGGAAGGTTTGGGTTGATGTTGGGATAAGAACATTTCAAAATCAGAACAATATTTACTGTACTATTTCGTTTGTTACTATTCTATTTTAATAATACTTCATATTATATACTATTTGCATATTTGATATTTAGGTTAGAGTATATATTTCCTTTTAGGGTTTAGTGACTAGTGTTTTTGGTTTGTGTTGATGTTAGGGTAAGCATTACCTCTTTCTCTGCAATCATAGACATTTCAAAATTTGAATAAATACTATACTATTTTGTTTATTATGTATTATGTGCATATTTTGATATTTGGACTAGGGTTTATAGTTTTTTTTAGGGTTTAGTTTTGGAAGATTTGGATTGACGTTTGGGGTAAGAACGTTTCAAAATCAGAACAATATGTACTATACTATTTCATTTGTTACTATTCTATTTTAATAATATTTTATATTATATACTATTTGCATGATATTTGGATTAGGGTATATTTCCTTTTAGAATTTAGTGACTACTGTTTTTGGTTTAATTATGGAAGGTTTTTGTTGATGTTAAGGTAAACATTACATATTTCCCTTCAATCATAGACATTTTAAAATTTTAACAAATACTATACTATTTTGTTTATTACCATTAGCATGTTCCATTCTATTTATTTTTTATCACATCCGACGTTCTTTTATAATTATTATCATCCTTCAGACATTTCAACATCATTTATTTACCGGTTACTTAAATAGAAGAAGGATACAACCGGAAGAAAAGAGAACAAATACTAAAGAATCTAATTATGTCAAATCAAATGCTATATTTTTAATTTTGTCTCAAAAATTGGCCATTACACCAATCAGCCCTTTAAATTAAAATTAAAAAAAACGTTTACAAGATGCAGTCTTATAGTGGGAAAAAGCTTACGTGAAACACATTCATGATATGAACAAGCTCATATATAAGAAAACACCTAAAGCCAAAAAAAAAATGTAAAAGAAATAGCTAACGAGAAAAATCACGACCACGGTGGTCATGTTTACCTCTCCCTTGCACAGTATTTCGTTCTAAATTTTGGTATTTGATAGGAGGTTTGGTCTCTCTCCCACCTCTTGTAAAGCTGAAAGAACTTATTTGCTAAGATTCAGCTTCATCCACAATTCCTAAAACCTACTATTTTAGAAAAGTTATCATTTTTGTAGAGAAATATTGTAGATCTGGAATTGTGATTTAGAAATTAGGATAACAAGAGTTTTTGTTGATAGATGGGAATGCTTTTAGAATTTTTGATCAATATGTTATAATTTTTAAATAAATTTTCTAAAACCTACTATTTTTGGAAAATTATCATTTTTTGGAAAATTATCATTCTTGTAAAGAAATATTATATATTTGGGATTGTGATTTAAAAATTAGGATAACAAGAGTTTTTGTTGATAGATGAGTATACTTTTAGAATTTTTTATCAATAGGTTATATTTTATAAATAAAATTTCTAAGAACTGCTATTTTTGGAAAGTAATCACTTTTGTAGAGAAATATTGTAGATCTGAGATTGTAATTTAGAAATTAGGATAACAAGGGTCTTTGGTTATATATGTGTATGGTTTTAGAATTTTTGATCAAAAGGTTATAATTTTTAAATACATTTTCCAAAACTTGCTATTTTTGGAAAATTATAATTTTGTAGAGAAATATTGTAGATTTGAGATTGTGATTAGAAATTAGGATAACCAGAGTTTTTGTTGATAGATATGTATGCTTTTAGAATTTTTGATCAATAATTTATAATGTTTAAATAAATTTTCCAAAACCTGCTCTTTTGGGAAAATTATCATTTTTCTAGAGAAATATTGTAGGTTTGGGATTATGATTTAGAAATTAAGATAACAAAAGTTTTTGTTGATAGATGGGTATGCTTTTAGAATTTTTTATCAATAGGTTATAATTTATAAATAAATTTTCTAAAACCTTGTATTGGAAAATTATCGTTTTTGTAACGAAATACTATAGATTTGGGATTGTGATTTAGAAATTAGAATAACAATAGTTTTTGTTGATAGATGGGTATACTTTTAGAATTTTTATCAATAGGTTATATTTTATAAATAAAATTTCTAAGAACTGCTATGTTTGGAAAATAATCAATTTTGTAGAGAAATATGGTATATTTGTGATTGTGATTTAGAAATTAGGATAACAAGAGTATTTGGTTATAGATGGATATGGTTTTAGAATTTTTTATCAATAGGTTATAATTTTTAAATAAATTTTCCAAAACTTGCTATTTTTGAAATATTATAATTTTGTAGAGAAATATTGTAGATTTAGTACTGTGATTTAGAAATTAAGATAACAAGAATTTTTGTTGATGGTATGTTTTAGAATTTTTGATAAAAAGGATATAATTTTTAAATAAAATTTTCAACACCTGCTATTTTTGGAAAGTTATCATTTTGTAGAGAAATATTGTATATTTGAGATTCTGATTTAGAAACTAGGACAACAAGAGTTTTTATCGATAGATGGGTATGCTTTTAGAATTTTTGATCAATAGGCTATATTTTTTAAATAAATTTTTAAAAACTGCTATATTTGGAAATTTATCATTTTGTAGATAAATATTGTAGATTTGAGATTGTGATTTAAAAATACAACATATTGATGAAAAATTCTGAAACAATACTCAATCATCCAAAAATATTCTTGTTATCCTAATTTCTAAATCACAAACTCAAATCTATAAAATTTCTCTAAAAAATAAAAACTTCCCAACAATAACAGTTTTTAAGAAAATAATTTTATAATACAACCTAATGATGAAAAATTCTTAAAGAATACTCATCTATCGAAAAATATTCTTGGTATCTGAATTTCTAAGGCACAAACTCAAATCTACAATATTTCTCAAAAAATGAAAACTTTCCAAAAATACAAGTTGTAAAGAAAATTATTTAAAAATACAACATATTGATGAACTCAGAAAAAATATTCAACTATCCACAAATATTCTAGTTATCCTTATTTCTAAATCACAAACTCTAATCTACAATAATTCTCTAATAAATGAAAACTTTCCAAAAATAGCCGTTTCTCATAAAATTATTTAAAAATACAACATATTGATGAAAAACTCCAAAAGAATACCCATCTACCCACAAATATTCTTGCTATCTTAATTTCTAAATCACAAAACCCAAATCTACAATATTTCTCTAATAAATGAAAACTTTCCAAAAATAACAGCTTTTAAGAAAATTATTTAAAAATACAACCTATTGATGAAAAACTCTGAAAAATATTCAACTATCCAAAAATATTTTTGTTATCCTATTTTGTAAATTACAAACCCTAATCTACAATATTTCTCAAGTAAATGAAAACTTTCCAAAAAATAGCAGTTTCTAAGAAAATTATTTAAAAGTACAACATATTGATGAAAAATTATGAAAGAATACTCATCTATCCACAAATATTCTTGTTATCCTAATTTCTAAATCACAAAACCCAAATCTACAAGATTTCTCTAAAAAATGAAAACTTTCCAAAAATAGTAGTTTTTTAAGAAAAATTATTTTAAAATACAACCTATTGATGAAAAACCCAGAAAGAATACTCAACTATGACAAATATTCTTGTTATCCTAATTTCTAAATCACAAACCCCAATATATAGTATTTCTCTAATAAATGAAAACTTTCCAAAAATAGCAGTTTCTAAGAAAATTATTTAAAAATACAACATATTGATGAAAAATTCTGAAAGAATATTCAACTATCCACAAATATTCTTATTATCCTAGTTTCTAAATCACAAAACTCAAATCTACAATATTTCTCTAATAAATGAAAACTTTCCAAAAATAACAGATTTTAAGAAAATTATTTAAAAACACATCCTATTGATAAAAAACTCTGAAAAATACTCAAATATCCACAAATATTCTTGATTCCTCATAAGGCGTGGAATTAGACTAAGGGAATCTCCACAGAAACAGGTCCCTCTGATATAATCAGACACTTCCATCGTGCTATGAGCGGACAATTCGAAAACTTTCCAAAAATAACAGTTTCTAAAAAAATATTTAAAAATTCAACATATTGATAAAAAATTCTGAAAGAATACTCATATATCCACAAATATTCTTGTTATCCAAATTTCTAAATCACAAAACCCAAATCTACCTTATTTCTCTAATAAATTAAAACTTCCCAAAAATAGCAGTTTCTAAGAAAATTATTTAAAAATACAACATATTGATGAAAAATTCTTAAAGAATAATCATCTATCCAAAACTATTCTTGGTATCCGAATTTCTAAATCACAAACCCAAATCTACAACATTTCTACGAAAAATGAAAATTGTCTAAAAATATCAGTTTTTAAGAAAATTATTTAAAAATACAACCTATTGATAAAAACCCAGAAAGAATATTCATCCATCCACAAATATTCTTGTTATCCTAATTTCTAAATCACAAACCCTAATCTAAAGTATTTCTCTAATATATGAAAACTTTCCAAAATAACAGTTTCTAAGAAAATTATTTTAAAGTACAACTTATTGATGAAATTTTTTGAAAGAATACTCATCTATCCACAAATATTCTTGTTGTCCGAATTTCTAAATCACAAACCCTAATCTAAAGTATTTCTTTACTAAAAGAAAACTTTCCAAAAATAACAGTTTCTAAAAAAATATTTAAAAATTCAACATATTGATAAAAAATTCTGAAAGAATACTCATATATCCACAAATATTCTTGTTATCCAAATTTCTAAATCACAAAACCCAAATCTACCTTATTTCTCTAATAAATTAAAACTTCCCAAAAATAGCAGTTTCTAAGAAAATTATTTAAAAATCTATTCATGAAAAACTCTGAAAGAATACTCAATTATCCACAAATATTCTTGTTATCCTAATTTCTAAATCACAAACCCTAATCTATAGTATTTCTCTAGTAAACGAAAACTTTCCAAAAATAGCTATTTTTAAGAAAATTATTTAAAAGTACAACCTATTGATGAAAACCCGAGAAAGAATACTCATCTATCCACAAATATTCTTGTTATCCTAATTTCTAAATTACAAACCCAAATCTACAATATTTCTCTAATAAATAAAAACTTTACAAAAATAGCAGTTTTTAAGAAAATTATTAAAAAATACAACCTATAGATGAAAAACCCAGAAAGAATACTCATCTATCCACAAATATTCTTGTTATCCTAATTTCTAAATAACAAAACCCAAATCTACAATATTTTTCTAATAAAGGAAAACTTTCGAAAAATAGCAGTTTTTAAGAAAATTATTAAAAAATACAACCTATTCATGAAAAACTCTGAAAGAATACTCAATTATCCACAAATATTCTTGTTATCCTAATAAATCACAAACTCAAATCTATAAAATTTCTCTAAAAAAATGAAAATTTTCCAAAAATAACAGTTTTTAAGAAAATTATTTTATAATACAACATTTTGGTGAAAAATTCTTAAAGAATACTCATATCCACAAATATTCTTGGTATCTGAATTTATAAAGCACAAACCCTAATCTAAAATATTTCTCTAGTAAATGAAAACTTTCCAAAAATAACAGTTTTTAAGAAAATTATTTTAAAATACAACATATTGATGAAAAATTCTTAAAGAGTACTCATATATCCAAAAATATTCTTGGTATCCGAATTTCTTAAAAATACAACATATTGATGAAAAACTCAGAAAAATACTCATCTATCCACAAATATTATTGTTATCCTAATTTCTAAATCACAAACCCTAATCTACAATATTTCTCTAAATATGAAAATTTTCCAAATATAGCAGTTTCTAAGAAAATTATTTAAAAATACAAAATATTGATGTAAAACTCCAAAAGAATACTTATCTATCCACAAATATTCTTGTTATCCTAATTTCTAAATCACAAACCCTAATCTAAAGTATTTCTCTAGTAAATGAAAACTTTTCAAAAATAGTTGTTCTTAAGAAAATTATTTAAAAGTACAACCTATTGATGAAAATCCCAGAAAGAATACTCATCTATCCACAAATTTTCTTGTTATCCTAATTTCTAAATCACAAACCCTAATCTAAAGTATTTCTCTAGTAAATGAAAACTTTTCAAAAATAGTTGTTCTTAAGAAAATTATTTAAAAGTACAACCTATTGATGAAAATCCCAGAAAGAATACTCATCTATCCACAAATTTTCTTGTTATCCTAATTTCTAAATCACAAACCCAAATCTACAATATTTCTCTAAAAATTGAAAACTTTCCAAAAATAGCAGTTTTAAAGAAAATTATTAAAAAATACAAACCATTCATGAAAAACTCTGAAAAAATACGCAAATATCCACAAATATTCTTGTTATCCTAATTTATAAATCACAAACCCTAATCTAAAGTGTTTCTCTAAAAATTTTCCAAAAATAGAAGTTTCTAAGCAAATTATTTAAAAATACATTCTATTGATGAAAAACCCAAAAAGAATACTCATCTATCCACTTATATTCTTGTTATCCTAATTTCTAAATCACAAACCCTAATCTAAAGTATTTCTTTACTAAATGAAAACTTTCCAAAAATAACAGTTTCTAAAAAAAATATTTAAAAATTCAACATATTGATAAAAAATTCTGAAAGAATACTCATCTATCCACAAATATTCCTGTTATCCTTATTTCTAAATCACAAAACCCAAATCTACAATATTTCTCTAAAAATTGAAAACTTTCCAAAAATAGCAGTTTTAAAGAAAATTATTAAAAAATACAAACCATTCATGAAAAACTCTGAAAAAATACGCAAATATCCACAAATATTCTTGTTATCCTAATTTCTAAATCAGAAAACTCAAATCTTGAATATTTCTCTAACAAATGAAAACTTTCCAAAAATACCAGTTTCTAAGAAAATTATTAAAAAAATAATATCTATTCATTTACAACATATTGATGAAAAATTCTGAAATACTACTCATCTATCCACAAATATTCTTGTTATCCTAATTTCTAAATCACAAAACCTAAATCTACAATGTTTCTCTAAAAAATAAAAACTTTCCAAAAATAGAAGTTTCTAAGCAAATTATTTAAAAATACATTCTATTGATGAAAAACCCAAAAAGAATACTCATCTATCCACTTATATTCTTGTTATCCTAATTTCTAAATCACAAACCCTAATCTAAAGTATTTCTCTAATAAATGAAAACTTTCCAGAAATAACTGTTTTTAAGAAAATTATTTAAAAGTACAACCTATTGATGAAAACCCCAGAAAGAATACTCATCTATCCACAAATTTTCCTTTTATCCTAATTTTTAAATCACAAACCCAAATCTACAATATTTCTCTAATAAATGAAAACTTTCCAAAAATAGCAGTTTTTAAGAAAATTATTAAAAAATACAACCTATTCATGAAAAACCCAGAAATAATACTCATCTATCCACAAATATTCTTATTATCCTAATTTCTAAATCACAAATCCTAATCTAAAATGTTCCTCTAATAAATGAAAACTTTCCAAAAATAACAGTTTCTAAAAAAATTATTTAAAAGTACAACCTATTGATAAAAAATTCTGAAAGAATACTCATCTATCCACAAATATTCTTTTTATCCTAATTTCTAAATCACAAAACCCAAATCTACAATATTTTTCTAATAAATGAAAACTTTCTAAAAATAGCAGTTTCTAAGAAAATTATTTAAAATTACAACCTATTGATGAAAAAGCCAGAAAGAATACTCATCTATCCACAAATATTTTTTTTATCCTAATTTCTAAATCACAAACCCCAATCTAAAGTATTTCTCTAGTAAATGAAAACTTTCCAAAAATAGTTGTTCTTAAGAAAATTATTTAAAAGTACAACCTATTGATGAAACCCCCAGAAAGAATACC
>NC_027750.1:2243575-2248173 GCF_000695525.1 Brassica oleracea var. oleracea | reverse complement strand
CAGTTTTTAAGAAAATTATTAAAAAATACAACCTATTCATGAAAAACTCTGAAAGAATACTCAACTATCTATAAGTATTCTTTTTATCCTAATTTATAAATCACAAACCCTAATCTAAGGTGTGTCTCTAAAAATTGAAAACTTTCCAAAAATAGCAGTTTTTAATAAAATTATTTAAATATACAATATATTCATGAAAAACTCTTAAAGAAAAATCATCTACCCAAAACTAATTTTGGTATCTGAATTTCTAAATCACAAACCCAAATCTTAAATATTTCTCAAAAAAATGAAAACTTTCCAAAAATAGCAGTTTTTAAAAAAATTATTTAAAAATACAACCTATTGATGCAAAACCCAGAAAGAATACTCATCTATCCACAAATATTCTTGTTATCCTAATTTCTAAATCACAAACCCTAATCTAAAGTATTTCTCTAGTAAATGAAAACTTAAAAAAAATAGCTGTTTTTAAGAAAATTATTTAAAAGTACAACCTATTGATGAAAACCCCAGAAAGAATACTCATCTATCCACAAATATTCTTGTTATCCGAATTTCCAAATCACAAACCCAAATCTACAATATTTCTCTAATAAATAAAAACTTTCCAGAAATAGCAGTTTTTAAGAAAATTATTAAAAAATACAAACTATTCATGAAAAACTCTGAAAGAATACTCAATTATCCAAAAATATTCTTGTTATCCGAATTTCCAAATCACAAACCCAAATCTACAATATTTCTCTAATAAAGGAAAACTTTCCAAAAATAGCAGTTTTTAAGAAAATTATTAAAAAATACAAACTATTCATGAAAAACTCTGAAAGAATACTCAATTATCCAAAAATATTCTTGTTATCCTAATAAATCACAAACTCAAATCTATAAAATTTCTCTAAAAAAATGAAAAATTTCCAAAAATAACAGTTTTTAAGAAAATTATTTTATAATACAACATTTTTATGAAAAATTCTTAAAGAATACTCATCTATCCACAAATATTCTTGGTATCCGAATTTATAAAGCACAAACCCTAATCTAAAATATTTCTCTAATAAATGAAAACTTTCCAAA
The DNA here is from genome assembly GCF_000695525.1 of Brassica oleracea var. oleracea. NCBI lineage: Eukaryota > Viridiplantae > Streptophyta > Magnoliopsida > Brassicales > Brassicaceae > Brassica > Brassica oleracea. Next base: position 2,247,096 of record NC_027750.1, on the reverse strand, counting down.
AATAACAGTTTTTGAGAAAATTATTTTAAAATACAACATATTGATGAAAAATTCTTAAAGAATACTCATCTATCCAAAAATATTCTTGGTATCCGAATTTCTTAAAAAATACTCTTAGACAGTTATCATTTTTGTAGAAAAATATTGTAGATTTAGGATTGTTATTTAGAAATCTAGATAAAAAGAGTTTTTGGTTATAGATGGGTATGCTTTTAGAATTTTTGATCAATAGGTTATTAATTTTAACTAAATTTCCAAAACCTGCTATTTTTGGAAAATTATAATTTTGTAGAAAAATATTGTATATTTGGGATTGTGATTTAGAAATTAGGGTAACAAGAGTTTTTGTCGATAGATGGACATGCTTTTAGAATTTTTGATCTATAGGTTATATTTTCAAAATAAAATTTTAAAAACTACTATATTTGGAAAGTTATCATTTTGTAGTAAAATATTGTAGATTTGAGATTGTGATTTAGAAATTAGGATAACAAACGTTTTTGTTGATAGATTGGTATGCTTTTATAATTTTTTATCTATAGGTAATAATTTTTAAATAATTTTTCCAAAACCTGCTATTTTTGGAAAGTTATCATTTTTGGAATTGGGATTGTGATTTCGAAATTAGGATAACAAGAGTTTTTGTTGATATATGGATATACTTTTGGAATTTTTGATCAATAAGTTATATTTTATAAATAGAATTTCTAAGAACTGCTATTTTGGAAAGTTATCATTTTTGTTAAGAAATATTGTAGATTTGGGATTGTGATTTAAAAATCTAGATAACGATAGTTTTTGGTTATAGATGGGTATGGTTTTAGAGTTTTTGATCAATAGGTTATAATTTTCAAATAAATTTTCTAAAACCTGCTATTTTTGAAAAATTATAATTTTGTAGAGAAATATTGTTGAAATTAGGATAACAAGAGTTTTTGTTGATAGATGGGTATGCTTTTAGAATTTTTGATCAATAGGTTATAATTTTTAAATAAATTTTCCAAAACCTGCTATGTTTATAAAGTTATCATTTTTTAGGGAAATAATGTAGATTTGGGATTTTGACTTAAAAATTAGGATAACAAAAGTTTTTGTCGATAGATGAGAATGCTTTTAGAATTTTTGATCCATAGGTTATATTTTTAAAAACTGCTATACTTGGAAAATTATCTTTTGTAGATAAATATTGTAGATTTGGGATTGTGATTTAAAAATTAGGATAACAAGCATTTTTGTTTATAGATGGGTATGCTTTTAGAATTTTTGATCAATAGACTATATTTTTAAAATAAATTTTTAGAAACAACTATATTTGGAAAGTTATCATTTTGTCGATAAATATTGGAGATTTGAGATTGTGATTTCGAAATAAGGATAACAAGAGTTTTTGTTGATAGATGAGTATGCTTTTAGAATTTTTGATCAATAGGTTATAATGTTTAAATAAATTTTCCAAAACTTGCTACTTTTAGAAAGTTATCATTTTGTAGGGAAATAATGTATATTTGAGATTGTGATTTAGAAATTAGGATAACAAGAGTTTTTGTTGATAGATGGGCATGCTTTTAGAATTTTTGATCTATAGGTTATATTTTTAAAATGAAATTTTAAAATATATTTATCTATAGTTGGATAGTTATCGTTTTGTAGATAAATATTGTAGATTTGTGATTGTGTTTTAGAAATTTAGATAACAAGAGTTTTTCTTGATAGATGGGTATGCTTTTAGAATTTTTTATCAATATGTTATATCTTGTAGATATATTATCTAAAACCTGCTATTTTAGGAAAGTTATCGTTTTGTAGATATATATTGTAAATGTGTGATTGTGATTGTTATTTAAAAACTAGTATACAAAGAGTTTTTGTTGATAGATGGGTACACTTTTAGAATTTTTGATCAATGTGTTATATCTTGTAGATATATTATCTAAAACCTACTATTTTAGGAAAGTTATCGTTTTGTAGAGAAATATTGTAAATATGGGATTGTGATTCAAAAACTAAGATAACAAAAGTTTTTGTTGATAGATAGGTATGCTTTTAGAATTTTTGATCAGTAGGTTATAATTATTAAATAAATTTTTTAAAACCTGCTATTTTTCAATTATAATATTTTCAATTATCGTTCATAACCGGAGTCGATTTATATGTAAAGTAAACCAATTTATATGTTAAGTTAGGTACTCTGACATATGTTATTCAAATTTATATATAATATATTCTATTGTTTATGTATTTTTTTAAGAAAATAATGCATATAATAAATTTTAAAATTTTAAAATAGTTTAAATTGGTTATCCAAATCCGAACCGAATCCTCAAAGATCCGAACCGAACACGAAATCCCAAACAAACCCGAAAACGAACTCGAACGCCCACCCCTAATCACTATTTTATATCCTATATGTATCATCATAGATTACAAAAATATGTGTTATCATATAATTAATCGTATTTTATACGTACCATCAAATAAGTAATCTTATATTAATAATATGTTATACGTACAATCATGTAAATAATCACATACATCTATCTTATATTTTAATGTGAAATATAAAAACCATAATTTAAGTTGGTATTTGAAACTGGCTTTTTATTGTATTTTTATTATATATATTGAAAAAAAATTAATAATGGTTATTGGAAAATATGTTAGTAAAAATCAATTTTTGAGTATATTTAGATTTTTGATATAAATCAATTTTCAATTATTATTTTGATTTGAATATGTATATCAAGTAACATAAGCTCATTATTTTTTAATATAATATAATGGACTTTCAATTTTTTAATAGTATAAGCTCATTACTTCTTTTTCTCCTAACTTACTGCTATCTATGTTTTCAAATAACATTATATTTATTTTTTTACTACTATCCATGTTTCCAAACAAAAGTGATGTTAGGAGTTTTCAAGCTCCTAAGACAAATGTTGTAGTATAGTGATTGTCGAACCAGTTCTGAGGGATATCAAAGCACTGAGAATGCAAGTACTCACTTAATCTAAGTGCAACCAATGATTTAAATGGGTTTTAAGCTATGACTAAAACTAGAAAGCAATAACAGAATGATACTTTCTTGACTAAGGGAAAAGAGAACTCATGGGCATAGGGATTAGACCTTGGGTGATCAAGTATCGAACTAAGGATGGCAAATGATCAATCAAACTATCAACCTTAAGCCTAGACACAATTCTAAGCAAGCTCTATGTCTAGATGAATGCTCATTTGCTAACATATCTCAAACATCAAATGTCTTTGGTTGAATAATATGAAAGCAATCATTACTAACAAGTCTATTAGCTATCTTAGCACCTTTAACAACAAATGTCTTTGGCAAAGTATACTAAAAGCCTAGGAGAGTTGTCTCAGACATTTCATCAAACACCTTTTGGGTGGGAAATGCCTATTGATCAACTTTTGAGTGGCCAACTCAGAAGATGCATTAAGAATACTCTACTAGCAAGGAACAAGAATGATCTACACTAAAACATCCTAAAACTAACCTAATCACCCTT
>NC_027750.1:2232901-2242465 GCF_000695525.1 Brassica oleracea var. oleracea | reverse complement strand
GTAACAAAATTAATTTACTTGAAATTTAAACATAAAGTAAAATTAATATTTTATTTAGAGAACATACTTATACTGTTAAGTACCATGTGGACAGTATATAGAAGGAACAGTATTTGAATCTTTATTTTATTTAAGTATCAGATAGTACCTACCGACGGGTGAGCAAATGAGCAAATAATATAAATATTATTTAAATGTAGCAAACTTTTGAAATTTTAACTTTAGTTTAAAATAATATTAAATTTCACTATTTCTTATTTTTTCAAAAAAATTGCTATATGTTTTATTATTCCATTTAGAGATTATATACTTGTTCGACCATTAATGTTTTCGTGAAAATGAATATGTTTTAATTTTTTAATTTTTTTTCGAATTTGACTATGATAATAAGAATAATTTTTTTTAAAAAAACAATTGTGGTCAAAGTGGTCCCAAATATTTCTTTACATTGATAACCGAGTAGTAACAGATTAGCGCGACAAACTTAACTTATTAAAAGCAGTGACATGGTTTAAGAAAAATGTCTTAGTTCAAACTTGTTAATCTCATTGTTTCTCTTCTTCTTTGTGGAGCGCCCTTCCTCCAGAATTGCTGCATCCTCTCCTGTATTCTTGTCAGCTACATGTGACTCATTTGGTTCACTTGGAGCAACTGTTTTCCCATCACCATTCCATCAGCAGTGCTTCCTCTAATGTCCGAGTCCCTCATGTTCTCACATGGATGACTTCTTTTCACAGCTCTACACCGTGCATGTAATCACCGGGTTGTCATTGCCACCCTAGCACATTTAGCATAATGCTTTTGCGATTGGTGTAATTGCAAATTTGCGTACCGGTGATTGTAGGTATGACATTGTTATTTTTTGACATTGTTATTGTAGGCATGACATTGTTATTTTCACATTTTTCCAACTTCACAATCATTAACCTTTTATGTCTAAGTTGTAATCTGCGGTTGGTATTTTGTTAAGTTTTTATTGATTTAAGATATAACGTTCATAAAATCTGAATTTAGTAACAGGCCATTGCAAAAACTTACTAATACGTGAAGATATTATAATAATTATAAAATTGTCAAATAAATTAAATAACTTAGTTATTTTTTTTATATAAATAGATAGTTTTCATATATTTTTGTTTTCGATAAATTGTTTTAAGAAATGTCTGATTCATGTGTGGGTGTATGGGGTCTTCGAGTTGCACTCGGAAAGGTTTAACTTAATTAATGGAAAATTGCAATAGGAGGTAAAGGTGTAAACAGAAGCAGTATTTAGGGAAAAACATAAGCAATAGGAATGCATGTGATCCATATTATCTTCAGGTACATGTAGTTAAGGAATTTCTTCATCTGCTCGTAGTAAAAGTACCGGTTGCAATGTTTGTCCATGTCATTGATGTGGCACCTACTTGACGGTTTGAGGAGCTCCGTATTGGTGATATATCAAAAACTCAACTCGGAGCAGTGAAGATGCATTATTTACATCAAAATATTTTGAAGAGAATTAATCTACCTGACATTTGAGTTCAAGCTCTTGGTTCCTTAGCAGTGGACAATGCTCCAGCCATAGTGCTTGAGATGTCGCCCATCTCTCTGAATCCGATCAAGAGCATCGCCGAGCTGGAGGCCAACATTATATAAATCTGATTTAATATTATTATATATAATCATATGAAGTATATGCAAAAAAAAATTGTAGAACAGTTACCGAATAGCCTTCTCAAGCAATGGGGTCATCTTCATCAATCATATGATAAGACTTTGTCAAGACAATGTTCTTAAAATAGGCATCTAAGTTAAAAAAAAATCTCAAGTTTGAATCCCTTATCAGTGTAGGACCATTTAACATCTTTGACCTGACGTTACGGACATCAAGCTATAGTTATTGTCCATGGTAATGATTGGGAGTTTTGCATACAAAATGAATACCATAATTGCATATAGAGTACCTCCTTAGAATTAATATCATTGTTCTTCATTGCCGTCAGCAAGAATATTGGAACTCCTTTGTCTGCGGTAGAACACATGGACACATATTAAATTGTTTTATCTTCCCATAATACCAAAATAAAAATAAATACAAAGAAGAAGAACACACTGTACTTGAAGTTACTGATGTTAGGAGTTTTCAAATCTCCTAAGACAAATGTTGTAGTATAGTGATTGTCGAACCAGTTCTGAGGGATATCAAAGCACTGAGAATGCAAGTACTCACTTAATCTAAGTGCAACCAATGATTTAGATGGGTTTTAAGCTATGACTAAAACTAGAAAGCAATAACATAATGATACTTTCTTGACTAAGGGAAAATAGAACTCATGGGCATAGGGATTAGACCTTGGGTGATCAAGTATCGAACTAAGGATGGCAAATGATCAATCAAACTATCAACCTTAAGCCTAGACACAATTCTAAGCAAGCTCTATGTCTAGATGAATGCTCATTTGCTAACATATCTCAAACATCAAATGTCTTTGGTTGAATAATATGAAAGCAATCATTACTAACAAGTCTATTAGCTATCTTAGCATCTTTAACAACAAATGTCTTTGGCAAAGTATACTAAAAGCCTAGGAGAGTTGTCTCAGGCATTTCATCAAACACCTTTTGGGTGGGAAATGTCTATTGATCAACTTTTGAGTGGCCAACTCACAAGATGCATTATGAATACTCTACTAGCAAGGAACAAGAAAGATTTACACTAAAACATCCTAGAACTAACCTAATCACCCTTGATCTCCCTAACCCATGAATTCAAAAGGTGATTACTCACTAATCTCCATGATTCCTCTTAAACCCATATTGGATTTCAGATTAATCATGTAAAAAAATAGATAAGAAATCAACAAGAACACAAGAACATAACAATCAAAATCCAAGAGATGAACTTCTCAAGAGAGTTTTTGTGTATTTCTCAATAGATCCAAGATAATCTGCCCTGGTGGCTACCAAAAATGTTTAAAACATAGGTTTTAGAAATGTAAAACGTGCATAATGAAATGACCAAAAGGCCCTTGAGAAAACATGAATTCGGCCAAACAAATAGACTTGGAGCGACCTCGGCATGTCGCTCCGAGAGGTCGCTCTGGCCTTCGGGAGCGACCTCAGTGGATCGCTCTGAGAGGTCGCTCCGGGCTTCGCTTCGTGTCGTCTCGCCATAGAGACGCGAGCGACCTCGGGGTGTCGCTTTGGGAGGTCGCTCCGAGAGGGGTGTGAGATGCGAGCGACCTCGGTGCGTCGCTCTGGGCAAGTCGCTCCAGGGCCGATGGTTGCGAGCGACTTTGGTGCGTCGCTCCAACGGGTCGCTCTGGATCGGGAGCGACCTTGGTAGGTCGCTCTGAGAGGTCGCTCCAGGGTCATCTAAGACTGTTCGGAGTAACGAGAACGCGAGCGACTTCATGGCGTCGCTTTAGGAAGGTCCCTCTGAGAGGTGGGACACAGCGACTTCGTGATGTCGCTCCAGGAGGTCGCTCCCATGCTCTTCTCGTTTAATGATCACCTATTTCACCTCCTTTGAGCTCCAAATGTCCCCAAGAACTCCATGTGACACTCCAGTACCTAATAGAGACTCATGTATGCAAAATGCAACCTAAACATGTCTAAATCCTAATCTCTATCATGAAAATGTTTATGAATGAATGGATAAAACAATGCAAATATGCAAGATATCAAAAAGTTTGAAATACTTCTACTTTAATAAGATAGATGGACTTCTAATTTTTTTAATAGCATAAACCCATTATTTTTTTTTCGTAACTTACTGTTATCTATGTTTCTACACAACATTATATTTATTTTTTAGTACTATCTATGTTTTCAAACAAAAGTTTAAAGTACTTCTATTTTAATACGATAAATATACACTCAGATTTTGTATATTCACGTAAAATGCCATTACGCGGGAGCCTCATTTATACACGAGTCTGACGTGTCGAAACACGTGTCGGAACGTTGTTCATTTGGAAACGACACCGTATTGCTGTCTGCGCGAATCCTCGATTCCTCTCTTCCTAGAACCATCTCTTCGAAGAAAGAAGCTTGAAACCTAAAAATTTGTCAGTGACCTTTTGATTTTTGATTCTGAGGTGAGGTGAGTCTTTCCCTTTTCTATATAGATAGGTTCATGTTTCTGCATCGATTCTTTCGATGGTAACTTCTGTTTTGGATTCGTATTTTGTTTTTAACTTATCTTCGGCTCTGTATGGTTCGTGTTAGGTTAGCTTATGTAAGTTAATTATAGTTGTGATCCATATAATATAGGTTTATGGTTATGAATACGGCACACAAGGACCGAATCGAACAGTGTTTTGTGTGTTCGGAGGCGCTCTAGTTCCTTATCAGTTCAATGTCAGATTGTCTTGATTATTAATTGTCTCAAGGATCATACTGCATAGGTCTTCTTCATTGCTTTAACTATTCTCACTCTTTGCTATATAGAATAAATACTACTCTTAAGATGGTAGACTTTCACTGGAACTGTTGTTTGCTGCATCTGAATCATACACTTTATGTTTCAATGGTGTGTTTCATTTGTATATTGCAGAGTTCGTGTTGGCTGTGAGGCTTATGATCGGTGCTTACTAACGCCTCTGTCTAACACATTGACTCTGCTCAAAATATGACCCTCTATGGTTCATTGCATTTGTCCCATGGCGTTGGTCCTTGCAGAAACCAAGGGTACTATAAGCCAGAAGATGTATGTTTCTTCAGTTTTAGCCCCCCTGTAATCGTTTTCTTTTAATTTATATCTCTTCTTCCCCGTTCTAAATATGTACTTCTTCTCAGAGTGCCATGAGTACTAGGATGGGTATATCAAAGAGTCCTCTCTCATTAGGTGTTCCGGTAATATTTTAAAACCAGCTTACTTTACTCATTCATCTTGATTTGCTGATAGTTAGTAACTTATTGTTTGTTTGTTTTCTCTATACAGTTGGGACAACATGGCTTCAGGAATATTTTACTCTCGGATTACCTTCGTAGGCCTATTTCTTCAGTACCGTGCAGAGCCACTGCTTTTAGGTGTCATTCTTTTTATGCAGGAGTCAAGGTCATTGAACCTCCAATCAGAGCTGCCACTATGGTGCTAACAAAGTAAGTCTTTCTTCTTTTTTTTTTTTCCCTTGTCACCTGCAGAATGACCACTTGAAAATGTTGTGAAACTATCACAATTCTATTATTATGAGGCATCTGAGTCACTAATTCTACTGAAATTGCGGAAGTAACCGCTCATGCTTTGTTATTGCCATGGTTATCCTTAGGGATGTTGTAATTTTTTTTGGTGGGAAATTTTGAGGTGCATTTACGTTGTTCTTTCTCTGCTTCCTTGTAAATGTAGTCTGTAAATATTTGCACTCCTTGTGTTGCAGCTCACACAGGTTAATACAACAACACCCTCTCGTGAATAAGTTGGTGCCAGCTGTTGCTTTTCTTGTTTTCTCCCTGTGGGGTATAGTGCCTCTTGTTCGCCAAGGAAGAAACCTATTAATCAATGTAAAGTGTAGCCACTATTTAGTCTTTTTTTCATGCCCTCTTTTCTGTGCTGCCTCGGTTTAAATTAATGGTCTAATATTGCAGAAGAAAAATGATAACGGATGGAAAAAGAGTGGTACATACCGTGTTATGACCTCGTATGTTCAACCCCTGTTGTTATGGTTAGGAGCCTTATTTGTCTGCAGGTATATCTATATTCCTATGTTCATTGTTCAGATATGTGATGATACTTTTTTGAATTGCTTTGTTGAGATAATTGATAGATTGTTTAATTTTGGATAAAGGGCGTTAGATCCTGTTGTTCTTCCAACTGAAGCTAGCAAAATTGTAAAAGATCGGCTTTTGAATTTTGTGAGGTCATTGTCAACAGTACTTGCATTTGCCTATTGCATATCGAGGTAAGCTTGTTGTCTTTTTCATCTTATGTTATATATGTTAGTGCTACATATCTCATGACTTCTGATTATGTGTCCATGTAGTCTTATCCAACAAACACAGAAGCTCTTCTCTGAAACAAGTGACCCAAACGATGCAAGAAATGTATGTAAATGATACTGAAAGTTTCTGCTTCCAAGATTATAAATCTAACTGGGTTTCTCAGTATGGTTTGCTAATTTTTTAAAATGGAACAGATGGGATTTCAATTTGCTGGGAAAGCAGTGTATTCTGCTGTATGGGTGGCTGCTGTTGCACTATTCATGGAGTTGCTGGGTTTCTCTACACACAAATGGCTCACTGCTGGAGGTCTTGGGACAGTTTTGATTACGCTTGCTGGCCGAGAGGTGATACCTCACTTGCATTGTCATTATTAGTTTCTTGGAAATTAATCTCCTCTGGTTCCCTTAGTAGTTTCTTTTTTAATCTTTCAAAAGATATTTTGATTAAACCTGAGTTTTTGCCGTTCCAGATTTTGACAAACTTCCTTTCAAGTATTATGATCCACGCAACCCGACCATTTGTTAGGAACGAGCGGATTCAGATAAAGATTGAAGGTTATGAAGTTTCTGGTACTGTGGAGGTTAGTAATCATATAATATTCGAGCTTAAGATAATGTGAATCTTTTCCTAGGTTCTCACATGGTTTGCTGCAGCATGTTGGTTGGTGGTCACCAACGATCGTAAGAGGTGACCACCGAGAGGCGATCCACATCCCAAACCATAAGTTCACAGTCAATGTCGTGAGAAACATTACTCAGAAAACTCATTGGCGTATCAAGACTCACCTAGCAATCAGTTACTTGGACGTTAACAAAATAAATGTGCGTTTCCCAACTCTTTTATATGTTTACTCACTTGTACAAGATTTTGGGGCTATAAATATTTTTTTAAATTTTTTAATAAAATAAATTTGTTCGGAATTTGAAGGGTTATTTCTATATTAAAAAAACTTTTAAAAATTTTGGGGCCAAAAACCAATGGATCCTGTTCTGAGTGCCTATCATTGAATACGTTTTAGCTGATCTTTGCTCTGAACTTGTCCAAAACAGAATATTGTAGCTGACATGCGGAAAGTATTGGCCAAGAACCCTCAAGTTGAGCAGCAGAAGCTGCATAGAAGGATATTCTTGGAGGATGTGGATCCAGAAAATCAAGCCCTTGTGGTTAGATACTTCTTCTTTTTGCACTCATCTTGAAGTGAAGATCAGATAGTTCAAGAAATTTTTCTGGTTCTAACATCTGATTTTTGTTGCTACAGATACTTATCTCTTGCTTTGTGAAGACGTCTCATCGCGAAGAATACTTATCTGTAAAGGTAAGTCAAAAAGTTTTAACGCTGCAGTCTTTTTTCTCTTGGATTGGCTTTTCAGTTTATACACTGTTGGCGAAACAGGAAGCTATATTGTTGGACCTTCTTAGAGTCATAAGCCATCACCGAGCGCGCTTAGCTACACCGATTCGTACAATCCGAAAGATGCACACAGCCGCTGACATGGAAAACGCACCGTTTGGAGAGTCAATGTACGGTCCTGGAGGTGTTGCTTCTAGGCGTTCTTCGGTGGTGATCGAACCCTCTTACAAAATATATGGAGAAGACAAATCAAAATCTCAAAGAAGCGCTTCAGACACCACCAACAAGGTACTTGATGAAAGAGGAGTAAAGCCAGGAGCCAAACCGGTTTCTAAACCGGCTGGCACAGCAAAGGATGAAGCAGAAGTGTCAGGAGGAGCTGAGAAACCAAAGACCAAGAGAAGTGGTAGCAAGACAAAGGCACCAAAGAAGGATACAACAGATGGTTCAACGTCATCGGTGTCTAGATCAGCTATAGAAGAGAATTTAGTACTGGGGGTTGCACTAGAGGGCTCAAAGAGAACACTTCCAATAGATGAAGAGGAGATGCCTTTTTCTCCCAAGGAAGCAGATACTAAAGAACTGACTGGTTCTACTCGGAGATCTGGAAAGGGAACATTGGTGGCTGATAAGGAACAGAAAGATGCCCAGTCTCATACTGTTGCTTCAACTGAACTCTGAGATTGAGACAATTCTGGAGTATTTTTCAATAAATATTAGTAACATGATTATAACGCTTAGTATTTTTAACAAAAAATATAAAAAAAGGCCAGCTCAGTTTAATTCGGTTGATATCGAACATTTAACATTTTTGACCAAAAAACCCATTAAATTTCGAACCAAAACCAAAAAAACATTAAACATTAACCCGTTTATTTACTTTTTAAAAGTAACAGCCCATAAAGTTCAACTATGTTTTAACCCAATGTGAGTGGTTGTTGTTGGCCGTACACGAAAAAAAGAAAAGAAGAAGAAGAAGAAAAACTCAAACCTAATGGCGTCAATGTCATTAAATTTCGAACTAAAAAAAAACATTAAACATTAACCCGTTTACTTTTTAAAAGTAACAGCCCATAAAGTCCAACTATGTTTTAACCGAACGCTTGTTGTGTTGTTGTTGTTGTCGGTGCACCCAAAAAAAAAAAAAAAAAAAAAAGAACGAAGAAGAAGAACTCAGACCTAAACCGATTATGGCTTCAATGTCAATGTCGTCTCGGGAGAAAAGGAGGAAGAGGAAGAGGGAGCCGACGCCTGCATCGAACCCGACGCCTGCATCTACGCCTCGATGGTCGTCCCCGATTCCGTCGCTTCCGTATGATTTGGTATTGCTCTGCGTGACACGAGTCTCAAGGTTGTACTATCCGACTCTCTCACTCGTCTCGAAGAGCTTCCGATCTCTGGTATCGTCTCCGGAGCTTTACAAGACTCGGTCACTCTTTGGTTTCACAGAGAGTTGTCTCTATGTGTGCTCAGAAAGTCTTGGTGGTAGCGCTGACTGGTACACCCTCTGCCGTAAGCCTGATAAAACTCTAAAAAGCGGATCAAGTGGGTACGCTTTGGCTAGAGTCCCTGTTCCCAATTCTCCTTCTTCGGTCTTTAGGAAAGTGGTAGCAGTTGGTTCTAATATCTACAACATTGCCATGCCCACATTCCTTAGCGTCTTACCTAGAGTCTCGATACTGGATTGCAAGTCTCATTCGTGGATCGAGGCTCCAAGTTTGCCGGTTGAACTCCATTCATTTTCAGCCAGCGTTGTTGATCACAAGATATATGTAGCAGGTTTCGATCACCGTTTGATGAAGAACTCTTTCGAGGTGTTCGATACACAAACCCGGGTTTGGGATTCCTTCTCCAGCGACAAGAGAGAAGAGAGGATTAAGGAAAAAAGTGTTTCTATTGACGGAAAGTTCCATGTGGTGACTAATGAAGGGGTCCTTGCTTACGATCCCAAGCAAGGTAAATGGGACATGGTGGTGGGAGGGATGTGTGGGCTTATGTGTTCAGATGATTATTGCGTGATAGGGAATGTTTTGTACTCTGTTTATGAGGGAGTGTTCAAATGGTATGATACTGAGAGAAGAACCTGGAGAGATTTGCAGGGTTTGGTAGGACTACCTAATATCACTCGTCGTAGAGAGTTTATTAGATTGGGTGATTATGGTGGAAAGATGGTGGTTTTTTGGGTTCATGTTATTTGGACTTACTACAAGAAGATTTGGTGTGCAGAGATTTCGCTTGAAAGGCGGCCTGACACTAGTGAAATTTGGGGGAAAGTTGAGTGGTTCGAT
>NC_027750.1:2229353-2231147 GCF_000695525.1 Brassica oleracea var. oleracea | reverse complement strand
CTTATTTTGTGACCAAAACTTAATTTAATAAACAGCTTCTTTGAATCATGACTTGTGGTTTTGATCATGTAATGAGAAGATTAGAGTGTGTATACGTGAGAGGTGGCTTGTTGAGTTCTTGATAATTCATGAACTGATGGCTTATCATTTGGAAACTGAGAGTTCCAACTCCAACGATGGCAGCCAAGTCTTCTGATCATCATCAACTCTTGAACAAGATGGTAGAGCAGAGACATGAATTCAAGAAACTTGATTGGAAGTTCTTGTGACAAACACATTATCTCTTCTCTCTCCCTTTAGTCAAACCAATCTACTACTACTAGTTGTTCTTGAGAGTTCAATACTCTGTTTTTGATAAAAATTAAAAAAAGTTGTTAAGCAGAAACATTCAAAGGTGAAACAATCTCTTTCTTTTATTCTTTTGAGGAAACGATCTCATCATATCTATCTATCTTTTCCTCTCTTTCTCGCTGCTGGTACTTCCCGGCGATCTCGTCCTCTTCAACTTAGAACTCATCGAAATTTCGGTTACATATCTGTTTGACATTGGTCGTTTTGTTTATAAAGCTAAAGTTCAAAACGCGTTCCTCCTAACAGTCTAAACCACACACACACACACACACAAATCTAGAATATTTCTCCAGCAAATGAAAATTTTCCAGAAATAGCAGTTTCTAAAAAAATTATTAAAAAATAATACCTATTCATTTACAACATATTTATGACAAATTCTGAAAGAATACTCATCTCTATCCACAAATATTCTTGTTATCCTAATTTCTAAATCACAACCCTAATCTACAATACTTCTCTAATAAATGAAAACTTTCCAAAAATATCAGTTTCTAAGAAAATTATTTAAAATTACAACATATTGATGAAAAATTCTGAAAGAATACTCATCTATCCACAAATATTCATGTTATCCTAATTTCTAAAACACAAAACCTAAATCTACAATATTTCTCTAATAAATGAAAACTTTCCAAAAATAGCAGTTTTTAAGAAAATTATTAAAAAATACAACCTATTCATGAAAAACTCCGAAAGAATACTCAAATATCCACAAATATTCTTGTTATCCTAAAAATAAAAACTTTCCAAAAATAATAGTTTTTATGAAAATTATTTAAAAATACAACCTATTGATGAAAAACCTAGAAAGAATACTCATCTATCCACAAATATTATGGTTATCCTAATTTCTAAATCACAAAACCAAAATCTAGAATATTTCTCTAATAAATGAAAACTTTCCAAAAATAATAGTTTTTATGAAAATTATTTAAAAATACAACCTATTGATGAAAAACCTAGAAAGAATTCCCATCTATCCACAAATATTATGGTTATCCTAATTTCTAAATCACAAAATCCAAATCTACAATATTTCTCTAAAAAATGAAAACTTTCCAAACATAGCAGTTTTAAAAAAAAATATTTTAAAATACTACCTATTCATGAAAAATTCTGAAAGAATACATAACTATCCACAAATATTCTTGTTATCCTAATTTATAAATCACAAAACACAAATCTACAATATTTCTCTAAAAAATGAAAACTTTCCAAACATAGCAGTTTTAAAAAAAAATATTTTAAAATACTACCTATTCATGAAAAATTCTGAAAGAATACATAACTATCCACAAATATTCTTGTTATCCTAATTTATAAATCACAAAACACAAATCTACAATATTTCTCTAAAAAATAAAAAACTTTCCAAAAATAGTAGTTTTTAAGAAAAATTATTTAAGAGTACAACCTATTGATGAAAAAGCCAGAAAGAAT
>NC_027750.1:2228338-2229253 GCF_000695525.1 Brassica oleracea var. oleracea | reverse complement strand
AGAATACTCATCTATCCACAAATATTCTTATTATCCTAATTTCTAAAGCAGAAAACCCAAATCTACAATATTTTTCTAATAAATGAAAACTTTCCAAAAATAGCAGTTTCTAAGAAAATTATTGAAAAATAATACCTATTCATTTACAACATATTGATGAAAAACTCCGAAAGAATAGATAACTATCCACAAATATTCTTGTTATCCTACTTTCTAAATCACAAATCCTAATCAAAAATATTTCTCTAAAAAATGAAAACTTTCCAAAAATAGCAAATTCTAAGAAAATTATTTAAAAATACAACATATTGATGAAAAACTCCGAAAGAAAACTCATCTATCCACAAATATACTTGTTATCCTAATTTATAAATCACAAAACTCAAATCTACAATATTTCTCTAAAAAATGAAAACTTTCCAAAAATAGCAAATTCTAAGAAAATTATTTAAAAGTACAACATATTGATGAAAAATTCTGAAAGAATACTCATCTATCCACAAATATTCTTGTTATCCTAATTTCTAAATCACAAACCCTAATCTAAAGTATTTCTCTAATATATGAAAACATTCCAAAAATATGAGTTTCTAAGAAAATTATTTAAAAGTACAACATATTGATGAAAAATTCTGAAAGAATACTCATCTATCCACAAATATTCTTGTTATCCTAATTTCTAAATCACAAACCCTAATCTAAAGTATTTCTCTAATATATGAAAACATTCCAAAAATATGAGTTTCTAAGAAAATTATTTAAAAGTACAACATATTGATGACAAATTCTGAAATAATACTCATCTATACACAAATATTCTTGTTATCCTAATTTCAAAATCACAAACCCTAATCTAATGTATTTCACGAATAAATGAAAACTTTCCAAAAATAGGAGGTTCTAAGAAAATTATTT
>NC_027750.1:2227430-2228236 GCF_000695525.1 Brassica oleracea var. oleracea | reverse complement strand
TTCTCTAATAAATGAAAACTTTCCAAAAATATCAGTTTATAAGAAAATTATTGAAAAATAATACCTATTCATTTACAACATATTGAAAAAAAATTCTGAATATATACTCATCTATCCACAAATATTCTTGTTATCCTAATTTCTAAATCACAAAATCCAAATCTACAATATTTCTCTAAAAAATGAAAAACTTCCGAAAATAGCACTTTTTAAGAAAATTATTTAAAAATACAACCTATTCATGAAAATTTTTGAAAGAATACATAACTATCCACAAATATTCTTGTTATCCTAATTTCTAAATCGCAAATCCTAATCTAAAGTATTTCTCTAAAAAATGAAAACTTTCCAAAAATAGCAAATTCTAAGAAATTTATTTAAAAATACAACATATTTATGAAAAACTCCGAAAGAATACTCATCTATCCACAAATATTCTTGTTATCCTAATTTATAAATCACAAAACTCAAATCTACAATATTTCTCTAAAAAATTAAAACTTTCCAAAAATAGTTGTTTTTAAGAAAAATTATTTAGAAATACAACCTATTGATGAAAAACCGAGAAAGAATACTCATCTATCCACAAATATTCTTGTTATCCTAATTTCTAAATCACAAACCCTAATCTAAAGTATTTCTCTAATATATGAAAACTTTTCAAAAATAGCAGTTTCTGAGAAAATTATTTAAAATTACAACATATTGATGACAAATTCTGAAATAATACTCATCTATACACAAATATTCTTGTTATCCTAATTTCTAAATCACAAACCCTAATCTAAAGTATTTCTCTAATATAT
>NC_027750.1:2204242-2224257 GCF_000695525.1 Brassica oleracea var. oleracea | reverse complement strand
GTTATCCTAATTTCTAAATCACAAACCCTAATCTAATGTATTTCTCGAATAAATGAAAACTTTCCCAAAATAGGAGGTTCTAAGAAAATTATTTAAAAAAAATCCGGGTTTGGGATTCCCTGTCCAGCAGCAACACCAGCGCCGAGAGAGAAGAGATGTTTATCAAAAAAACTATTTCTATTGACGAAAAGTTCCATGTCGTGACTGATAAGAGGTCCTTGCTTACGATCCCAAGCTAGCTAAATGGGACATGGTAGGGAGAGGGATGCGTGAGCTTATGTATTCAGAGGCTTATTGCGTAATAGGGAACGTTTTGTACTCTGCTAAAGAGGGAGTGTTCAAATGGTATGATACTGATAGAAGAACCTGGAGAGATTTGCAGGGTTTGGTAGGACTACCTAATATCACTCGTCGTAGAGAGTTTATTAGATTGGGTGATTATGGTGGAAAGATGGTGGTTTTTTGGGTTCATGTTATTTGGCCTTACTACAAGAAGATTTGGTGTGCAGAGATTTCGCTTGAAAGGCGGCCTGACACTAGTGAAATTTGGGGGAAAGTTGAGTGGTTCGATGAACTGCGTAAAATCAATATAAATTTCCAAGTTGAGAAGGTTCTCTCTACTACTCTCTGATGAATCAATGGAACGCCTCTTCTTATTTGTGATGCGTTTTTGTTATTCGATTGTGATCAATGTACTTTGTTAAGCTTATTTATTGGAATGTACTACTTCCTTGAAGCTTATTTTGTGACCAAAACTTAATTTAATAAACAGCCTCTTTGAATCATGACTTGTGCTTTTGATCATGTAATGAGAAGATTAGAGAGTATACGTGAGAGGTGGCTTGTTGAGTTCTTGATAATTCATGAACTGATGGTTTATCATTTGGAAACTGATGATATATGCTTATCATTTGGATTCTGTTATTGGATGCCGTTGACTGTGTCAACTCTCCTGATAGAGACGTCTCAAAGCCTCTGCTAATGCCTATATGTGACGTTGTAAGATCAAACTCACATGGGCAGGTATCTGCGTGTGGCAAACTTGAATCTGGAGCTGTTCGGTCAGGATCCAAAGTACACAACTACTACTTTGTGTGTGTGTGTTCTGTAACGTTTCTCAATGTTCTCTTTGTTGTTATTAGCTTTAAATCGATTATGGATGTGCCTTTAGAATCTTGTTTAAGGATTCAAATGAGTCTGGCTTACATTACTGGAACTTTGTGCTAGATAATGGTTATGCCATCGGGAGAACAGGAACTGTGCGGGCTCTCAGGGTTGCACCATTGCAAGGCTGGAGATAACGTAGCAATAGCTTTGCAAGGGATTGATGCAAATCAAGTAATGGCATGAGGTGTACTGTGCCACCTGATTACCCGGTTTCAGTAGCAACTCATTTGGACTTGATGGTGCTCGTCTTGGAAGGTGCAACACCGATCTTACTAGGGTCTCAGGTAAAAAAAAAAGGCCACCTCTCTCATTCCCAATCTCCTATTTTCTTCTAAAGTTTTCTGATCCTTTCCAATTTCTCATTTATAGTTGGAGTTTCATGTGCACCATGCAAAGGAAGCAGCAACAGTTGTGAAACATGCGGCAATGCTTGATCCCAAAACAGGGAAGCCGACAAAGAAGTCTCCTCGTTGTCTAACTGCTAAACAAAGTGCAATGCTTGAGGTTTGTAATCTCGCTTTGACTTTATTTTGTGTGTAACATTACTAAAGCTGCTTTGTATGACAATGTTTTGTTGTAATAATCATTATCCACAAGATCTCACATGATTTGGGCTAGGACACAGTTTCACCAGACTTCACAAAATTTGGATTAGGACACAGATTTGATAGATAGTTGATTGAGATTTGATATATGTATTCTTTAGTCACTCCTTTTTGTATGCCTATATATAAGAAACAAAAGAACGAGAGGAATAAGAATCTTTCTTTTTTCTATTTTTCTCCCTTGTCACAAACACATTATCTCTTCTCTCTCCCTTTAGTCAAACCAATCTACTACTACTAGTTGTTCTTGAGAGTTCAATACTCTGTTTTTGATAAAAATTTAAAAAAAGTTGTTAAGCAGAAACATTCAAAGGTTTCTTTCATCATATCTATCTATCTTTTCCTCTCTTTCTCGCCGCTGGTACTTCCAGGCGCTTTAGAACTCATCGAAATCTCCGTTACTTCTCTGAGCTTTTTGAGTTCGCTTTTGCAGACATCTGCAGGAGTTAAGGTTTCAACTTCTCCAATTTCGTGTTTTACCTTATCCCTAGCTTCTTGCAAGTCCCTAAGACTTTTTTGACTCAAGCTTGAAATTGGCAGATCCAATAGGAAGCTATAATCTGTTAAGTCCCTCCCGATTGCTTCATATTTTCCTATCACCTCCTCATAAAGCTGGGCACAACTCCTCTTTATGTCAAATCTGAATTCTCCATTCCTAACATCTGTCACAAAAAGCGACTTTGCATTCGAGCTTTTGAAGCTCGTTGTTCAGCTCCTTCAGCATACGTTCCTGTAAAAAGAAAACACTTGAATGAATGTTGAGAATAAGAGAGAGAGAGAGAGAGAGAAAATTTTGCAACCTTTCTCCTCCTACAAACATTGACCATAAGAATATGTACACAACAACTTCACTAAGCAGATTTGACATCCTTAATGTTTCATGTCGGCTTCCATTGCTTCTGCATTATCAGGTGCACACTTCCATCTCCTCGCTCTTCCAGTAAATCATCATCCATCATGATCTCACCCTCCTAACCATTGACGTCATCTACTTCATCTTTTCCTCTACGTATCCTCCTTTTCTGTTGGCAAGGGCTCCATCGTACTTGTGCATCTCTAATTCCTTATCCAATGTTTCCTGCAAATTCATAGCCTCGTTGTTTGCTTGCCTTGACTTCCTTGCGTTTGCCACCTTTCCAGCTCCTTTCAACATAACCAAAAACTGCTCTTCTATCTCGTTCCACTTTTGTTTTTAAGGTTTTTGCTTTGTTGCTTACGTTGGTCAGACCCGTGGCTTCGTCCGTAGATAAGGAGTTTTTCCAGTTTCCCTGATTTTGAGAGATATGAGCATGGCAGTTCATTTAGATGGCTCGGACAGCTAACTAATAGGAAGCTTGAATTAGACTGATGGTCAATGACATCATAAACAAATTTTATCATCTAATTTGGGATTTTAATATTTAATACATCTTTCTGTTGTAAACTGGAAGTTGGGGGTAATAATGATGATTTATTTATTATAGGAGTGGTTTTGAGAAAGTTTGATGAAAGTTTGGGGCTACATAATAAATATCCGAAATATTCGGTTGAGAAACAGCTCACCTGTCTCTCTGTCTATATTCATAAATGCTTTTCACTTCCGATCTCTCCGCCATAAAGTCTTCAACTCTTTTGCTCTCTTTGGTGAGTCCGAAGAATCTTTTCTTTCTAGCGTTAGTTCATGGCGGGGTCTTTCTCCTTCGTCCGTCGCGTGTACCTCACTCTCTACAATTGGATCGTCTTTGCAGGATGGCAAGTCAAAGTCCTCCTACGCTCTTTACTATTCATCTTCTTCTTCGCTTCCTCTCTGATTTGATTTTGAATTGTGGTTCTCAGGGCTCAAGTTTTGTACTTTGCTGTAAAGACGTTGAAGGAAAGTGGACATGAAAATGTCTATGAGGCCGTCGAGAAGCCTCTCCAGCTTGCTCAGACCGCCGCCGTTCTCGAGGTTAGTGGTTTTCTCTTTGCATTTCCCTGGTAATTAGAGAGTATGAACACTAATAGGAACTGATTAATTCTCTTTTTTTCTGGAGCAGATTCTACATGGACTAGTTGGTGAGTGGTCTGATCCATTACACTAGTTTTGAGCTTGAATTGTACCATATTGATGGAATTCTTAAGATCATTGACTGGTTTTGTGTTCTGTTGTGTGACTGTGTGTCTAAACTTGAATAGGTTTGGTTAGATCTCCTGTTTCAGCAACTCTGCCGCAGATAGGTTCAAGGCTGTTTCTCACTTGGGGAATCCTATACAGCTTTCCAGAGGTTACTTGGAAGCATTTCGAGTTCATTTTGTATATTTAGTACAGTTGCACAGTTTTTTCATCATTTGATCTTTTTGGATCATGTTTTATTTAATTTTCAGGTCCAGTCACATTTTCTTGTTGCGTCGCTGGTCATAAGCTGGTCTATCACGGAGGTGATTATATAATCTATTATACCTTTTGATTGGATCTTAGATGTCTACACTTTGTTTGTCTTCCGGATGGTTTAGAAGGTTCCTGTCACATGTATTGTTAAGAGTACAGACCAAGAGATTCTATGTTTAATATATCTAGCTGTTTAGATTTGACTCCTTGAAAGTAAACTTGCACATGTATAATTTTTTGCTCTTTACTTAAAAATATTGGTGAAGTCTTCATGTGCTTTAGTTAATATGTTTGGTTGAATATCCCTGTCTGATTGCTTCTTATTCCAGATTATTCGCTACTCCTTCTTTGGTCTTAAGGAAGCTCTAGGCTTTGCACCTTCATGGCACTTGTGGCTCAGGTCTTTTAATATACAATTCATATGCTGTATTGTACGCCTTGATAATTGATAAATAAGCAAACCTGATTTCATTTATTTTTGAATTTCGTTTAATCCGTTCAGATACAGCAGCTTTTTAGTGTTGTACCCGACCGGTATCACCAGTGAAGTAGGTCTTATCTACCTTGCCTTACCACACATCAAGGTAACACGATACCCTCTTTCAAATTCTTACAATACCACATTTGAACCATGATGCCTTATTGTTATATGTTGCCTTTGGATATATTTAGCCTAGTAAATCTCTTTACATTAGATCGACTGAACTTTGATGCTTCTATGTATCATAAAGCTTTAGTTTTTGTAATGTGTATTGTTGATTCCTGAATGGTCAATTTGCTTTTTTTATTCTGCAGACGTCTGAGATGTACAGCGTTAGGATGCCAAACACATTGAACTTCTCGTTCGACTTCTTCTACGCAACGTTACTCGTCCTTGCAATATATGTCCCAGGTAGTCCACACATGTACAGGTACATGCTTGGTCAGCGGAGGAGAGCTCTCTCCAAATCCAAGAGGGAATAAAAAAGCTATTAGAGTGGAGAGACCAAAGCCTTGCTCATCAACTGCTTCTCTTGTCTAGTTTATTTCATGTTCTTCTCTTTGTTAGACTCTTTAAGTCTTTCGTTTTCTTTACTTCCTGAGCAATCGTGTAAACTTTAAGCAGGTTACTATATTAAGAGTAATGTAATATCTAGATTAAGACAAATGTTTATCGTCTTCTTTCTTTTAACATTTGATACCGTAGATTAATCTAACAGTAGAAAACAGAGTTGTTTGTGAGATCATGAATACACATTTTCACGTAAAAGTCAACGTAGTTGGTGTTAAAAAAAAAGACAGAAAAGTCAACGTAATTCGTTGTAAGGATCATCGACATATAACCGAACACGATAAGGCTGTCGTGAACTAATACAGAGCATACAAGAATGTGCGACTCAAAAGGCTTCACGAGTCGTCCCCATACTTAAATTTTCTTGAATTTAAGAAAATATAAAATTAAAAAAACAAAAACGACACCGTATTGATTCTCCATCAAAAGCTTCTTCTCCGCCTTTCGTTTTTTGTTTTTGTATACCACACCGAGGGAAAAATCAGCAGAGAGAGAGAGAGAGAGAGAGAGAGAGAGAGAGAGAGAGAGAGGTAGAATCTGTTGATGTGTAGAAGAAAATAAATGGCCGATCAGAGGAATCTGTTGATGTGTAGAAGAAAATAAATGGCCGATCAGAGGAGTAAAACCAATAGGTGGAACTGGGAGGTGAGTGGATTCGAACCCAGGAAGTCTTCTTCTTCTGAGGAGACCGGTCACCGTACGACCGGTCCACTGCTGCGGCGTTACTCGATTTCCGCGGCTCAAGCACCGGAGCTCTCGAAGCAAGCTCTTGCCTCCAAGGTTTCCGGATTAAAGGAGAAAGTTAAGGTGAAAAGCCTCTTCCTTTTTTCACTTTACTTCCACTCTACAGTCCATAGGCGTTCTTGGCGTACCTTAGTGAATCTTATGGGTCCATCTCGTTACAAGTTTGAATGTAAAGATTGGATCTTTGTGCTTAGCTTTGAGCATTTCGAGTTGGGTTAGATTCTGAGTTGAATTTATGGAAAAAGGGCTGATTTTTATTTCTAAGTGTGAGGAGCTGAGTTTATAGAAGTTGTGATCAAATAGGCTAGGCTGTGTGTAATTGGGATATTCGATGGAAGTTTAGTGTGTAGCTCTTTTTTGGTCGAAACTATTGCTTATGAAGAAAAGATAATGTGAATTGGTTGAGCAGCGTGCGAAGGAAGATTATTTGGAGTTGAGACAGGAAGCTACTGATCTGCAGGAGTATTCTACTGCAAAGCTTGAGAGGGTTACTCGTTATTTAGGCGTTCTTGCTTCCAAAAGTCGTAAACTGGGTACGTTCGGTTTTCCACCTATGTATTCCACGTTGTATGTTTGAAGTCTTGTAAGGTGTGCCAAGCATCAAGAAAGAGAACTGATTAGTCATTACATTTGGCACATTTTTTACTGCTGAAGAAAGAAATGTTGATAAGACAAGAGTTGGTTGGCCTCTTTCATAAAATGATAACTTCATAAATCTATTTATTTCCTATATTAGAAAGTTTTTGAATCCGTCTACCTACCTCTTGTTGTGGCATTTTGTTATTTTATTTTATTTTTTACTGGTTTTCTGGTAGAATTTGGTAGCGTGTTGTATTCATTTATCTTCTACTTAAACCACCACAGATCAAGCTGTCCTGGAGACTGAGGCAAGGATATCTCCACTTATCAATGAGAAGAAAAAACTGTTCAATGACTTGTTGACTGCCAAAGGTACCAACCAATCTGACTTTCTATATTTCTACTCTTTTTTTTTTGAGAATAGTTTCATTAATCTTCTGATATTTCTATGTGACCTGATGATTAGTGTGGTATTGTATTTCAGGGAACGTAAAGGTATTTTGTCGTGCAAGACCGTTGTTTGAGGATGAAGGTCCCTCTGTTATAGAATTCCCCGGGGATTGCACCATATGTGTAAACACTAGTGATGATACTATCTCCAACCCCAAGAAGGACTTTGAATTTGACCGAGTTTATGGACCTCATGTTGGACAAGGTCAGTACCATAGTTCATTGGAAGTTGTTTTTTTTATTTTGATCCACAAAAGCTGCACGCAGTGAGATCTCTGTACTAATACTGTGATTTTTCCTCAGCGGCACTGTTCAATGATGTCCAACCTTTTGTTCAGTCTGCACTGGATGGATCTAACGTCTCCATATTTGCCTACGGAGAAACTAATGCAGGGAAGACATACACCATGGTTACCATTCCTTTTCCCTTTTCCTCTCAAATTCTACAAATAGGTCACATATTGCACCTGTAATAGTTGATTCAGTTTGGTGTCTAGCTTCGCTTGTTACTTGCCTTTTCGAGTTTATGGCTATTCTATTGGTCTCATACGGTATTTTACTTATTTTCATGTTTATACTTCCTATAACTCTGGTTAGAATTAAGCCTAAGATAAGTTTGGTGTTAGAGTTTTGGCATATGTAAATGAAGATCAAACTTAGTATGCCAACATTCTCTTTATTTCTCCATCTGAGATTTGATCTGAAGTGAATATTGTGTCTAGGTTGATTGTAGCGTTCATAGCATTGTCTATTTCAGTGTGATTTGTTATCTTCATATGTCTCTGCACTGAATCTTTGACTCTTGCTTTTCCAGGAAGGTTTGAGTCACGACCGTGGTTTATATGCTCGTTGTTTTGAGGAGCTTTTCGACCTAGCGAATTCTGATGCAACTTCCACATCTCGGTTCAGTTTCTCCGTTTCAGTGTTTGAGATCTATAATGAACAGGTGCGTCCAATCTTGTCTGAAGTACTAGTACTTTTGGCAAGATGGTTGTGTAATGGAATCTGAAAATTCTAATTTAAGCAACTTTCATTTTCAGATCAGGGATTTACTTTGGGAAACTGAGAGCAACTTGCCGAAGATCAACATGGGATCACATGAATCTATTACAGAACTCGAACAGGAAAGAGCTGATAATCCATTGGAGTTCTCAAGTGTCTTAAAATATGCATTTCAGAACCGGGGAGATGATAAATCAAAATTTAACGTGACACATCTGTATGGTTTATTTTCTGCTTGCATAGTTCTATTTTTTGTAATAATATGTGTCTGCTAAGGTTCTTCTAGTCTCATGTCTTTAAAGGATGGCTTCTTCTCCCTTTTGTAGGATTGTCACGATACACATATACTATAGCAACACGATTACTGGAGAGAATATGTATAGCAAGCTTTCTCTGGTTGATTTGGCTGGAAGTGAAGGTTTAACCGTTGAAAATGACGGTGGTGAACACGTCACTGATCGGCTTCATGTCATGAATTCCATTTCAGCGTATGTTAAATTATTCCTTTCTATTTTTGTTCACTGCTTTCTGTTTTTGTACTCTCCAAATGCATGAACTTGTTCTTGATAACTTTACTTACTTGTTCTTTAGGTTGGGAGATGTTTTATCATCTTTGACGTCAGAAAAGGATTCAATTCCTTACGAGAATTCGATTCTTACCAGAATACTTGCAGATTCGCTAGGTGAACTTTCTTCATTTCGCCTTGAATATATATAACTTTTTTTTGCTTGAAGCTCTTTGTAACTGATATACAATTTTATGTAATGCGTAGGGGGAAGCTCCAAAACGTTGATGATCGTTAACATCTGTCCGAGTGCGGAGAACTTGTCTGAGACAATATCATGTCTCAATTATGCTGCTAGAGCTAGGAATACTGTACCAAGCCTTGGGAATCGAGATACAATCAAGAAATGGAGAGATGTGGTAAGTGAATGTGGAATCGAACGAGAGAAAATACAGATCCATGCTTTAGTTCAGGATTTGACTTGATTGATGGTCATGCAGGCAAGTGATGCTCGGAAGGAGCTGTTGGACAAAGAGAGAGAAAACCAGAATCTGAAACAAGAGGTTTTGGGCTTAAAGCAATCTCTTAAAGATGCAAATGACCAGTGTGTGTTGCTCTACAGTGAAGTGCAGAGGGCGTGGAAAGTTTCATTTACATTGCAATCAGATTTAAAGGTTTATACATCTTTCACCTAAGCTCTTGTTTGGCTTTTCTACAATTCTTTATAACATTTTTTATCCAATTTTTTTTTTAATTTCATGCAGTCAGAGAATACTATGCTTGTAGAAAAACATAGACTAGAGAAGGAGCAGAATTCTCAGTTAAGAAATCAAATAGCTCAGCTTTTACAGTTGGATCAGGAGCAGAAGCTGCAACTGCAACAACAAGACTCCACCATTCAGAATCTCCAGGTTGATGCTCCATGAATATTAGTATCTACTCTTTAAAGTTCAAGATCAATCTTAAGGCAATTGATTTTTTAATTGTTAACTTCTCTGCACATGATAGTCAAATAATTCTCCTGTTTTTCATTTAAATTGTGATGCAGGCTAAAATAACAGACTTGGAATCACAAGTAAGTGAATCTGACGCAACAAGAGCAGGAGATGCCTTGCCAAAAGCCGCTGAGAGCACAGTTGAATCTTCTTCTGTTACTAAGAAACTTGAGGAAGAACTTAAAAAACGTGATGCACTGATTGAGGTTCATCTCTGTCTTACTCTTGACTGTATTATGAACCATAGATATTTGCACTAGTACATTTAACTGAAGAGAATGATGTTTTCTGCAGAGATTGCATGAAGAAAACGAAAAGTTGTTTGACAGATTAACAGAAAGGTCAATGGCTGTTTCGACCCAGGTAACTCGTTGCTCTTTATAAACTGCTACTGTATGTTCAACACTACGCACCTGGAGCACTCCATTGCTTAAGCATTCCTATCTATTTTAATTTTAGGTGTCGAGTCCCTCATCAAGAGCATCGCCAAACATTCAGCCTGCCAGTGTTAACAGGTGATTCCAGGATCAGTTTTGAAACATTTGAGTTCTGATTCTTTCAGTTTCATTATAATTATCCCTTACCTATCAACTGATATGTGATGTTATTCATCTTGGAGAAACAATAGGGTAGAAGCTGCTGCGTTACCATCTACAGCAAATAAGAACGAAGGAGCGATCACTGTAGTAAAAACTGGCTCTGAATTAGCAAAAACCACACCAGCTGGAGAATACCTGACAGCTGCGTTGAATGACTTTGACCCTGAAGACTATGAAGGTCTTGCTGCCATTGCTGACGGCGCAAACAAGCTACTAATGCTGGTACTTGGTTAATCTCTTATTGTGTTAGTCCAGTGGTGAACTTATACAAAATGAACCGTTTTATTTTCTATCATAATTTGAAGAGAAGCTTGTGATGTCTCTGACTTGCAGGTTTTGGCAGCTGTCATCAAGGCTGGTGCGTCCAGAGAGCATGATATCCTTGCTGAGATTAGAGATTCTGTCTTTTCGTTTATTCAGAAAATGGAATCAAGAAGAGTAATGGATACTATGCTTGTTTCCCGAGTCAGGATATTATACATAAGGTCTTTACTGGCTCGATCACCTGAGCTTCAGACAATCAGGGTGAGCATAGGCATACCACTGTAGCTGTTTTTTTCCTTTATCCATGTAAAATTAATCCAACTTTCTCCTTTTAGGTCTCTCCTGTCGAAAGCTTTCTTGAAAAGCCTAATACAGGTAGAAGTAAAAGCACTAGCAGAGGAAGCAGCCCAGGTAGATCCCCGGTTCGATACCTTGATATGCAGACTCATAGATTTAAAGTAAATATAAAGCCAGAAAGGAAAAACAAGTTGGCATCTGTTGTTTCAAGAATGCGTGGACTTGAACAGGTAGATTCACCTTGAAAGAGCACTTGGTTCTCAAACAACATCAAGACACTTATGTTCTTGCTTGTAATGGTCTAGGATTCTGGGAGGCAGCAAGTTACCGGAGTTAAACTGCGGGAGATGCAAGATGAAGCCAAAAGCTTTGCTATTGGGAACAAATCCTTAGCTGCATTGTTTGTTCACACTCCGGCTGGTGAACTGCAGCGTCAGATTCGGTTATGGCTTGCGGAAAACTTCGAGTTTCTCTCCGTGACCGCGGACGATGTGTCAGGAGGAACCACCGGCCAGCTAGAGCTTCTTTCCACGGCGATTATGGATGGTTGGATGGCTGGACTAGGCGCCGCGGTGCCGCCTCACACAGATGCTCTCGGACGGCTTCTTTCCGAGTATGCAAAACGTGTCTATACTTCTCAGATGCAGCACATGAAGGATATTGCTGGTACCTTGGCGGCGGAAGAGGCGGAAGATGCTGGCCAAGTGGCTAAGCTTCGATCAGCTCTTGAGTCCGTTGACCACAAAAGAAGAAAGGTATAGAGTTTACTTCGATTGTTTTTGTAGAAATGTTCTTGTGCTTATGACTTTCTTTATCAGATTTTACAACAAATGAAAAGTGATGCGGCTTTGCTTAACTTGGAAGAAGGCAGTTTTCCTATTCAAAACCCTTCAACCGCAGCTGAAGACTCGAGATTAGCTTCTCTCATCTCTCTGGATGGCATATTGAAGCAAGTCAAGGTATATATACCTCCCTCCATTTGAGACGCTCCTTACTTGATCTTAGTTATAGTTAATCTGTTTGCTTGCATCTTGTAGGATATTACAAGACAAGCATCTGTCCATGTCTTGAGTAAAAGCAAGAAAACAGCATTACTTGAGGCCCTTGATGAACTCACTGAGCGAATGCCTTCTCTTCTTGATATTGATCATCCATGTGCACAACGAGAAATAGCTACAGCACGCCAGCTGGTCGAGGTACTTACCTGTAGATAGACAAAAAAACTCTACCTGATATGATAATCAAACAAACTAACTTGTTTTCTTATTAACTGCAGACAATCCCTGAACAAGAGAACAACAATCTTTTGGAATATTCACACGGCCGGAGACCTTCATTTGAATCAATATCCTCAGGCGAAACCGATGTGTCGCAGTGGAACGTTTTGCAGTTCAACACAGGCTCCTCAGCCCCGTTCATCATAAAATGCGGAGGCAACACCAACTCGGAGCTAGTGATCAAGGCTGATGCACGTGTTCAAGAACCAAAAGGAGGTGAACTTGTCAGAGTTGTCCCAAGACCTTCTGTTTTGGTAAACATGAGCTTAGAGGAAATGAAACAGATGTTTGCTCAGTTACCTGAAGCTCTAAGTGTGCTGGCTTTAGCTAAAACAGGTGATGCCACGAGAGCTCGCTACTCTAGGCTCTACAAAACTCTGGCCATGAAAGTTCCTTCTCTCAGGGACGTTGTTGCTGATCTGGAGAAAGATACCTAAGTTTCATGAAACGGCATAGATACTATCCAACAACGGACGTTCCTTGTGTATTTATATTATTTGTCTGGCCAGATCTGGCGCATTTATGCTACCTTTTGGGTCCAGATTCATTGTTGTGTAGTATGTAACTTTACTTTGTATCTTGCTATGATTCACACAGCAATAAGTATTTACTTCCACAGAGAGTCATGAGACTTATCATTCCATGTCATGTGAATACAACGGCTCCCTGGTGCAGCGAACCAAGGATCATCTCTCCTATTACATGCATTTATCAGTAAGTTCTTCTACTAAGTTTTTGTTCATATCATGAAGAAGACTAGCATTAATATATTGGATCATTTTTTTTATTAATACTACCTTTTTATAGTAAAATTGAAGATATATTAACCCAGAAAAAAATATATCGTTTTGCATCATTAAAACATATAAACGACAATTAAGATTTATTAATTGGATCTTCAAATGTCATTTTCATTTACTAAAGTTGGACAGTAATAAGTTAATTCAACAGCTTTCAAAATGTCGCTTTGGCCGAGTGGTTAAGGCGTGTGCCTGCTAAGTACATGGGGTTTCCCCGCGAGAGTTCGAATCTCTCAGGCGACGTGTTTTTTTCAATTTTTCTTATATTCCGCCTTTTAAACACTCGTACGGTTTGCGATGTGGTTTTGCTTGCTAACCTGTCCCATATTCCTCTGCATGTTAAAGACAAACACATCGAGGGCGACAAAACTCAATGCAGGTGATACAATGGTCTTGTTCTAGTAAATCTTTCAATCTCTTCTTTCTGTTCATATCATAACATCTGGTCTTGTGCTCTGTTTACTTTTAAGTCGTGGATAAATGCTCATCAAGGCTCATATTAGGCCTAATTAAGGCCCAACTATCAAACTAGTGATTAGAAGCTGACTCACTAAAAAGGTATTATAGCCCATTCCACGCTCCTACACACAACACGCGTCTGACTATACGAAAGTATCTGCACAAAACGATGTCGTATAAACGAAACTGAACCACGCGCGCGTGGTTAATATATAGTTTCTGAGTTATTCTTGGGTTCCTCTAGGTTCACCGACCAATAGGATTTCGTTATTTAAAATTTGATATTTTTTAAAAAAAGAAACAAAATATTGTCAAGTTATATTATATTTTTAAAATAAAAAAATAGTAGTTACAGAAAAAAAAAATTTAAAAAATCTTTTTAACGTCGTCAGCAAAACACTAAACCCTAAATCCTAATCCTTAAATCCTAAACTCTTGGATAGACCCTAAACCCTTGGGTAAACCCTAAATCCTTGGGTAAACCCTAAATCCTTGGGTAAACCCTAAATCCTTGGGTAAACCCTAAATCCTTGGGTAAACCCTAAATCCTTGGGTAAACCCTAAATCCTTGGGTAAACCCTAAATCCTTGGGTAAACCCTAAATCCTTGGGTAAACCCTAAATCCTTGGGTAAACCCTAAATCCTTGGGTAAACCCTAAATCCTTGGGTAAACCCTAAATCCTTGGGTAAACCCTAAATCCTTGGGTAAACCCTAAATCCTTGGGTAAACCCTAAATCCTTGGGTAAACCCTAAATCCTTGGGTAAACCCTAAATCCTTGGGTAAACCCTAAATCCTTGGGTAAACCCTAAATCCTTGGGTAAACCCTAAATCCTTGGGTAAACCCTAAATCCTTGGGTAAACCCTAAATCCTTGGGTAAACCCTAAATCCTTGGGTAAACCCTAAACCCTTGGATAAATCCTAAACCCTTGAATAAATCCTAAACTCTAAATAAAAATACTAAACCCTAAAACTCTATGCAGGTGATACAATGGTCTTGTTCTAGTAAATCTTTCAAACTCTTCTTTCTGTTCATATCATAACATCTGGTCTTGTGCTCTGTTTACTTTTAAGTCGTGGATAAATGCTCATCAAGGCTCATATTAGGCCTAATTAAGGCCCAACTATCAAACTAGTGATTAGAAGCTGACTCACTAAAAAGGTATTATAGCCCATTCCACGCTCCTACACACAACACGCGTCTGACTATACGAAAGTATCTGCACAAAACGATGTCGTATAAACGAAACTGAACCACGCGCGCGTGGTTAATATATAGTTTCTGAGTTATTCTTGGGTTCCTCTAGATTCACCGACCAATAGGATTTTGTTATTTAAAATTTGATATTTTTTTAAAAAGGAAACAAAATATTGTCAAGTTATATTATATTTTTAAAATAAAAAAATAGTAGTTACAGAAAAAAAAATTTTAAAAAATCTTTTTAACGTCGTCAGCAAAACACTAAACCCTAAATCCTAATCCTTAAACCCTAAACTCTTGGATAAACCCTAAACCCTTGGGTAAACCCTAAACCCTTGGGTAAATCCTAAACCCTTGAATAAATCCTAAACTCTAAATAAAAACACTAAACCCTAAAACTCTAAACCCTAAATCCTAAACGCTAAACCCTGAGTGTTTTAGTGTTTAGTGATTTTGATTTAGAGTTTAAAATTTATCCTAGAGTTTATAGTTTACCCAAGGGTTTAGAATTTAGGATTTAGGGTTTAGGGATTACGATTTAGGGTTTAATGTTTTGCTGACGATGTTAAATATATTTTTTTTGTAATTATTATTATTTTTTTTTATTTTTTTTATTATTTAATTTTAAAAAATTAATATAATTTGACAATATTTTGTTTTCTTTTTTAAAAGATATCGAATATGAAATAACATAATTTTATTGGTTGGCGAACAGGGTGAACCCCCAATAAGTCATAGTTTCTCTATGTCTCCCCACCTGAGTCTTTACCCTTTTATTCTCTCCTCTCCCTTTCTTTTCTCATTTTCTTTACAAAAAAAACCCCAAAAAAAAATTTAAAACCTCTCTTCACTTTCTCTCTCTCCAATGGCGGCGGCGACACTAGTCAGAGACCAGTACGTCTACATGGCGAAGCTCGCCGAGCAAGCCGAGCGCTACGAGGAGATGGTCAACTTCATGGAAAGCCTCGTCACAGGCGGCGCCACTCCATCCTCAGAACTCACCGTTGAAGAACGAAACCTCCTCTCGGTCGCCTACAAGAACGTGATCGGATCTCTACGCGCCGCGTGGAGGATCGTGTCGTCGATCGAGCAGAAGGAAGAGAGCAGGAAGAACGAGGAGCACGCGACGCTCGTGAAGGGTTACAGATCTAAGGTGGAGACGGAGCTGTCCTCCGTCTGCGAAGGGATTCTAAAGCTTCTTGATTCGCATCTGATTCCCTCGGCGGCGGCGAGCGAGTCGAAGGTGTTTTATTTGAAGATGAAGGGGGATTATCATAGGTACATGGCGGAGTTTAAGGCTGGGGATGAGAGGAAAGCGGCTGCTGAGGATACTATGGGTGCTTATAAGGCAGCTCAGGTGAAAAAAAAAGTTTGATGCTTTTGTTTTGTTTATTATTACCAAACTTATGTTTGACTTATGTGTGTCTGGTTTTGATGTGAATGTTTTGTCTGAAGGATATCGCGGTTGCTGATATGGCGCCTACTCATCCAATAAGGCTTGGTCTTGCGTTGAATTTCTCTGTGTTTTACTATGAGATACTTAATTCTTCAGACAAAGCTTGTAACATGGCCAAACAGGTTAGTTCCTCTTTAAGTCTCATGTAGGACCATCTCTCTCTCTCTCTATTTCTTTCTATTTCTCTATGGTAACAAAAGGTCATTGTGCTGAGTTTTTGTGTCTGAAAAGTTTTCTCCGGTTTCTTGATTGATGTTGACTAATGGTTGACTATTCCCTGTTGTACCTTTTTTGTGTTGGAAAAGAACTGATCTCTGATCCGTTGTTCTTAATTTTGGATCAATTTGACTGAGCTTTCTTTGACTGATGTCTTCACATCCTATTTGAACCAAAAGTTCTCATTAGTAACATAGTAGAGTTTATCATTGTGGGGGACATTATTAATTTTGATGGTGGATTTACATGTAGGCTTTTGAAGAAGCTATAGCTGAGCTTGACACACTGGGGGAAGAATCCTACAAAGACAGCACTCTCATCATGCAGTTGCTCAGGGACAACCTAACCCTTTGGACCTCCGATATGCAGGTTACTCTCCTCTTCACTTCTCTTTTTCCTGCACCTTCCATTTTTCAAGTTAAATACTCTAAAAATGGTTGTTTACTACATTTGGGTTGGCCAGATTCATCGCATAGATACTACATCAAATAGTCTTAAAACAGAAGTAACCGAGAAACTGTGTGTACTGAGTTTATTAATATTATTTGTTCAGGAGCAGATGGACGAAGCCTGAGGATCTTGAGCAGGGAGTGGTGAGAGTGTTATGCGCCATGTTTCCGCCACTCATTTAGTTCCCAAATCCCCATAACCTTTGCTCAAAACTGTTGAAATACAATATTTAAGTGTTTATGATGAGTATGTGCACAGCTTGGTGATCTTTTTGAGTTTTGTCTACTCTATTAAAAAGTCTAAAACTATGTCATCTATCGAGTTGAGCTTTGCAAACCTACTTCTCCTTATTCAGACTCGAGTTTTGTTTCTTCTATGGTCATCGTAATGGGCTTACAACTGAGCCCTGATTGATAATATATACGCCTCTTTTGTTCTTCGATTTTGACTGGATCAGTCGAAACCATGTTAACGGGCCGTAGTTGAGACTTTCCGATATCTTGAGTTATTATTATGGTTAGCCCGGAGCAAAAAATCGGAACTGGAATCGAACCAAAATCCCCAAAATCAGACTGAAATCTTCAGATATCCGAAAGATTCTTGTATTTCTATAACCGAACTTAAAACCGAACAGGTACCTAAATTTTAAGATATAAAAATGATTTATCCGAAACCGAATATCCGAATGCCCATGACTAATTATGGTGGTTAGTTTCATTTATCACCATCAAGTGGCAATATTGCCAACCATGTATGATTCACCAATTAATCATTCAGTTGAAAAAAATATAAAAAGGACATCTTACCTTAATGAATCACTGTCAAATTATACTTTACAGGCTATCATGCGGCTTCTTTTGATACATTTATTATTTTGGTTGTTACCTTATATTTATCATAATATTTAAATTCACTGACAGCTATTTCTAACGCGTATATTAGGAAAGTCCAACGGTAACAACACCAATAATAGTCACAAAACTAATCCATACCAGGTCATGCACATGGGGTTAATGATATTACTGGTTTTCATATTTCTGTACTGTGTCTAACATATTATGCCAAAATAATGTATATTACTATTAAATTAATTAAAAATAATAATTAATTAAAAAGGGTCGTTACTGTGTATAGATCAAATGCATAATTAAACTAACGGGTGGATCACGTAGACAGGAAAACATGCGAACCTGCAACTCCTTGGTTCTTGCACTAAACATGTTGCCGTCTCCCCACATTTGCCACATCATACATTAATGATCTTTGAAATCTCCAATTATATTCATCATCCAATCACAGCTTGCTAAGTCAAAAGTTTATTCACCTACTCAGTAGTATTAACTTCTCCAAACGTAACGTTAAATCCATTAGTCATTATCAACACATCCAAATTACCCATGGCCCATTTATATTCAATTTTGTTGAAAATAAACAAAATTTAAATATTATGATTGCCTGGGCCTGGGAGAGTATATAGATAAGCAACCCCATGTTCCTAACTTCCTATTATGCGTTTGCATGTTAGTCTGCAGTATTTATTTTTTAATATATTAAAAGATTTGAGAATCTCGTTTAATTAATCCAAAACAATTCTTAATCTTCCTCTTTTATACGGCTCTTACATTTTCCTCACCTTCACAGCTCTCCTCGCTCTACAACCAAAAGAAACTAGAAAACGCATTTTTAGAGAGAAAGAGAGTAAAAATGGGTTCCAAAACTGTCATGGTGTTCTTGATCATGGCTATCTTCGCCGCGTCAACACTCGCTCAAGCTCCAGCTCCTACTCCCACCGCTACTCCTCCTCCACCCGCCTCAACTCCGCCTCCCGTAGCTACTCCTCCACCAGTGGCCACTCCACCACCTGCCGCAACCCCAATCCCAGCCCCAACCACCACTCCACCACCGGCCGCAACCCCAGCCCCCGCAACTACACCACCGTCGGCAGCTCCGTCTCCATCTGATGTTCCCGCCGCCTCTCCACCAGCTCCGGAAGGTCCCGCCTCGAGCCCAAGCGGACTTGCTCCAGGGCCTTCTGATGAAGCGGCCGCCCCAAGTGCCGCTTTCTCCAACAAAGCTTTCACGGTTGGAACCGCTTTCACCGCTATGATGTACGCCGCTATTATGGTTTGAGATCTTTTCACGTTTTCATTTGTTTAGTTTTACCCCAATTATTTCATATCTTTGGTGTTATGCATGTGAGAATTTCATTTATTTTCGTACTTTGCCACGTGTGCAATGTAATTATTGATGGGAATGCTATTGCTGTGTAATTTACCATTTGAATGGCTTCATATGGTTTGTGTTAATGTTTATGTAAATCAAAGGCTAGATTAATAAAGAAATTTCGTTACTCTTTCGTTCAATCAAATTCTTACAATTTGCTCATGCACTTCACCCTAATCGTACAGTCATGAATATTGTTGTCAAATAAAAGTAAAATCTATGACCATGCATGCCTTTGGTACAAAAGGCCCATTTACATATTGACATGAGTTTTATGACCCAATTAGTTCCGCCCAGTAATGTTGCTGCCCATAATAAAACTATAAATTTTCCAAGTTATTATCGTTTTGCAAAAGAATTTATTTATTTTTGAACATAATTTACAAAATTTAAAATAGGTTATACTCTCTTCCGTTTCATTTTAATTGTCGTTTTATGTTTATGTACATATGTTAAAAAAAACATTTAATTTTGCATATTTACAAAATAAAAAATTATTACCTATACACTTATACATACTTCAACCAATTGAAATAATAAATTAGAAAAATATTGTTAATAAATTTTTTATCAAAAATTTAAAACAAAATTTATTTTGAAATAAAATATTTAATTTACGACGACAACTGAACTGAAAACGGAAAGAGTAGTAAATAAATTTATAATACAGACCATTTTGTTAGGTTTGTTCATCTGTGAAGTGTTTGTTTGTTTTTTGTTTGATTTGTGTCGGTGTGAAGTGTTTGATTAACAACCATATGTTTTAACATCTATGTTCAACCACGTGATTAAATAACCTCCTAAAATACTTGGATTTGTTATGAATTAATTTATAATTTATAGTATCGAGAAATTTAAATAAGAGTAAAATTTAATATCCGTAAGAAGCAAATAACACTAATATAAGGGAGATAGTTTATTATAAGAAAGAAGAATAAGATGTAATGGTTCTTTGATTATAAACTCTTCTTTTGTTATGGTGTACAAAAGAGTAAGATGAGTGATGGTATTTATAGTGAGCAACAATACATAAAATAACAAAGATGGTGCTTGATTTGGTAAATGAGTGGGTGATCATAGTGCTTGATGAGTAGATGATCATAGTGCTTGAGTTGGTAAAGAAGTGGAGGATCATTTCAAAGTTTATCTTATAACACTCCCCCTTGATCATCCATCTTGTATTACGTAATGCCTCGTTAAAAACCTAGTCATGGAAAACTCAATGGGAAAAACCGTAGTAAAAGTAAAAAGAGTACAACTACGTAAGCTCCCCCTCGAATGAGTAGTCATAGAACCTTTAGAACAATGATAGATTTTCATCTCTCAA